>NC_081556.1:64864678-64988768 GCF_963082655.1 Stomoxys calcitrans | reverse complement strand
GAATCAATCCGATTACAAATCGCTTAAGTCGTTTCCGAGAAAAACGAAAATTACATATTCCATCCGCACAAGTCACTTCCAGAATGACCCAACCTAAAAATAATCTATATCTCGGAAACGGTGAGAGCTAGATAGACAAAACCAGTATAGAATTGTAGATATTATTATTGGCCTTTCAAATGAATCAATCCGATTACAAATCGCTTAAGTCGTTTCCGAGAAAAACGAAAATTACATATTCCATCCGCACAAGTCACTTCCAGAATGACCCAACCTAAAAATAATCTATATCTCGGAAACGGTGAGAGCTAGATAGACAAAACCAGTATGGAATTGTAGATATTATTATTGGCTTTCAAATGAATCAATCCGATTGCAAATCGGTTTAAGTCGTTTCCGAGAAAATCGAAAATTACATATTTCATCCGCACAAGTCACTTCCAGAATGACCCAACCTAAAAATAATCTATATCTCGGAAACGGTGAGAGCTAGATAGACAAAACCAGTATGGAATTGTAGATATTTTTATTGGCTTTCAAATGAATCAATCCGATTGCAAATCGGTTAAGTTGTTTCCGAGAAAAACGAAAATTACATATTCCATCCGCACAATTCACTTCCAGAATGACCCAACCTAAAAATAATCTATATCTCGGAAACTATGAGTGCTAGGTAGACAAAACCAGTATGGAATTGTAGATATTATTATTGGCTTTCAAATGAATCAATCTGATTACAAATCGCTTAAGTCGTTTCCGAGAAAAACGAAAATTACATATTCCATCCGCACAAGTCACTTCCAGAATGACCCAACATAAAATTATTCTATATCTCCCAAACTGTGAGTGCTAGGTAGACAAAACCAGTATGGAATTGTAGATATTATTATTGGCTTTCAAATGAATCAATCCGATTGCAAATCGGTTAAGTTTTTTTTCGAGAAAAACGAAAATTACATATTCCATTCGCACAAGTCACTTCCAGAATGACCCAATCTAAAAATAATCTATATCTCGGAAACGGTAAGAGTTAGGTAGACAAAACCAGTATTGAATTGTAGATATTATTATTGGCTTTCAAATGACTCAATCCGATTACAAATCGCTTAAGTCGTTTCCGAGAAAAACGAAAATTACATATTCCATCCGCACAAGTCACTTCCAGAATGACCCAACCTAAAAATAATCTATATCTCGGAAACGGTTAGAACTAGGTAGATAAAACCAGTATGGAATTGTAGATATTATTATTGGCTTTCAAATGAATCAATCCGATTGCAAATTGGTTAAGTCGTTTCCGAGAAAAACGAAAATTACATATTCCATCCGCACAAGTCACTTCCAGAATGACCCAACATAAAATTATTCTATATCTCGGAAACTGTGAGTGCTAGGTAGACAAAACCAGTATGGAATTGTAGATATTATTATTGGCTTTCAAATGAATCAATCCGATTGCAAATCGGTTAAGTTGTTTTCGAGAAAAACGAAAATTACATATTCCATCCGCACAAGTCACTTCCAGAATGACCCAACCTAAAAATAATCTATATCTCGGAAACTATGAGTGCTAGGTAGACAAAACCAGTATGGAATTGTAGATATTATTATTGGCTTTCAAATGAATCAATCTGATTACAAATCGCTTAAGTCGTTTCCGAGAAAAACGAAAATTACATATTCCATCCGCACAAGTCACTTCCAGAATGACCCAACATAAAATTATTCTATATCTCGGAAACTGTGAGTGCTAGGTAGACAAAACCAGTATGGAATTGTAGATATTATTATTGGCTTTCAAATGAATCAATCCGATTGCAAATCGGTTAAGTTGTTTTCGAGAAAAACGAAAATTACATATTCCATCCGCACAAGTCACTTCCAGAATGACCCAACCTAAAAATAATCTATATCTCGGAAACTATGAGTGCTAGGTAGACAAAACCAGTATGGAATTGTAGATATTATTATTGGCTTTTAAATGAATCAATCCGATTACAAATCGCTTGAGTCGTTTCCGAAAAACGAAAATTACATATTCCATCCGCGCAAGTCACTTCCAGAATGACCCAACCTAAAAATAATCTATATCTCGGAAACGGTTAGAGCTAGGTAGATAAAACCAGTATGGAATTGTAGATATTATTATTGGCTTTCAAATGAATCAATCCGATTGCAAATCGCTTAAGTCGTTTCCGAGAAAAACGAAAATTACACATCCGCACAAGTCGCTTCCAGAATTAACCATCGTAAAATTATTCTATATCTCGGAAACGGTGAGAGCTAGATAGACAAAACCAGTATGGAATTGTAGATATTATTATTGGCTTTCAAATGAATCAATCCGATTGCAAATCGGATAAGTCGTTTCCGAGAAAATCGAAAATTACATATTTCATCCGCACAAGTCACTTCCAGAATGACCCAACCTAAAAATAATCTATATCTCGGAAACGGCGAGAGCTAGGTAGACAAAACCAGTATGGAATTGTAGATATTATTATTGGCTTTCAAAAGAATCAATCCGATTGCAAATCGGTTAAGTTGTTTTCGAGAAAAACGAAAATTACATATTCCATCCGCACAAGTCACTTCCAGAATGACCCAACATAAAATTATTCTATATCTCGGAAACTGTGAGTGCTAGGTAGACAAAACCAGTATGGAATTGTAGATATTTTTATTGGCTTTCAAATGAATCAATCCGATTGCAAATCGGTTAAGTTGTTTTCGAGAAAAATGAAAATTACACATCCGCACAAGTCACTTCCAGAATGACCCAACCTAAAAATAATCTATATCTCGGAAACGGTGAGAGCTAGATAGACAAAACCAGTATGGAATTGTAGATATTATTATTGGCTTTCAAATGAATCAATCCGATTACAAATCGGTTAAGTTGTTTAAGAGAAAAACAAAAATTACAAATTCCATCCGCACAAGTCACTTCCAGAATGACCCAACCTAAAAATAATCTATATCTCGGAAACGGTGAGAGCTAGATAGACAAAACCAGTATGGAATTGTAGATATTATTATTGGCTTTCAAATGAATCAATCCGATTGCAAATCGGTTAAGTCGTTTCCGAGAAAATCGAAAATTACATATTTCATCCGCACAAGTCACTTCCAGAATGACCCAACATAAAATTATTCTATATCTCGGAAACTGTGAGTGCTAGGTAGACAAAACCAGTATGGAATTGTAGATATTATTATTGGCTTTCAAATGAATCAATCCGATTGCAAATCGGTTAAGTTGTTTTCGAGAAAAACGAAAATTACATATTCCATCCGCACAAGTCACTTCCAGAATGACCCAACCTAAAAATAATCTATATCTCGGAAACTATGAGTGCTAGGTAGACAAAACCAGTATGGAATTGTAGATATTATTATTGGCTTTCAAATGAATCAATCCGATTACAAATCGCTTAAGTCGTTTCCGAGAAAAACGAAAATTACATATTCCATCCCCGCAAGTCACTTCCAGAATGACCCAACCTAAAAATAATCTATATCTCGGAAACGGTTAGAGCTAGGTAGATAAAACCAGTATGGAATTGTAGATATTATTATTGGCTTTCAAATGAATCAACCCGATTGCAAATCGCTTAAGTCGTTTCCGAGAAAAACGAAAATTACACATCCGCACAAGTCGCTTCCAGAATTAACCAACATAAAATTATTCTATATCTCGGAAACGGTGAGAGCTAGATAGACAAAACCAGTATAGAATTGTAGATATTATTATTGGCTTTCAAATGAATCAATCCGATTACAAATCGCTTAAGTCGTTTCCGAGAAAAACGAAAATTACATATTCCATCCGCACAAGTCACTTCCAGAATGACCCAACCTAAAAATAATCTATATCTCGGAAACGGTGAGAGCTAGATAGACAAAACCAGTATAGAATTGTAGATATTATTATTGGCTTTCAAATGAATCAATCCGATTACAAATCGCTTAAGTCGTTTCCGAGAAAAACGAAAATTACATATTCCATCCGCACAAGTCACTTCCAGAATGACCCAACCTAAAAATAATCTATATCTCGGAAACGGTGAGAGCTAGATAGACAAAACCAGTATGGAATTGTAGATATTATTATTGGCTTTCAAATGAATCAATCCGATTGCAAATCGGTTAAGTCGTTTCCGAGAAAATCGAAAATTACATATTTCATCCGCACAAGTCACTTCCAGAATGACCCAACCTAAAAATAATCTATATCTCGGAAACGGTGAGAGCTAGATAGACAAAACCAGTATGGAATTGTAGATATTTTTATTGGCTTTCAAATGAATCAATCCGATTGCAAATCGGTTAAGTTGTTTCCGAGAAAAACGAAAATTACATATTCCATCCGCACAAGTCACTTCCAGAATGAACCAACATAAAATTATTCCATATCTCGGAAACCGTGAGTGCTAGGTAGACAAAACCAGTATGGAATTGTAGATATTATTATTGGCTTTCAAATGAATCAATCCGATTGCAAATCGGTTAAGTTGTTTTCGAGAAAAACGAAAATTACATATTCCATCCGCACAAGTCACTTCCAGAATGACCCAACCTAAAAATAATCTATATCTCGGAAACTATGAGTGCTAGGTAGACAAAACCAGTATGGAATTGTAGATATTATTATTGGCTTTCAAATGAATCAATCTGATTACAAATCGCTTAAGTCGTTTCCGAGAAAAACGAAAATTACATATTCCATCCGCACAAGTCACTTCCAGAATGACCCAACATAAAATTATTCTATATCTCCCAAACTGTGAGTGCTAGGTAGACAAAACCAGTATGGAATTGTAGATATTATTATTGGCTTTCAAATGAATCAATCCGATTGCAAATCGGTTAAGTTTTTTTTCGAGAAAAACGAAAATTACATATTCCATTCGCACAAGTCACTTCCAGAATGACCCAATCTAAAATTAATCTATATCTCGGAAACGGTAAGAGTTAGGTAGACAAAACCAGTATTGAATTGTAGATATTATTATTGGCTTTCAAATGACTCAATCCGATTACAAATCGCTTAAGTCGTTTCCGAGAAAAACGAAAATTACATATTCCATCCGCACAAGTCACTTCCAGAATGACCCAACCTAAAAATAATCTATATCTCGGAAACGGTTAGAACTAGGTAGATAAAACCAGTATGGAATTGTAGATATTATTATTGGCTTTCAAATGAATCAATCCGATTGCAAATTGGTTAAGTCGTTTCCGAGAAAAACGAAAATTACATATTCCATCCGCACAAGTCACTTCCAGAATGACCCAACATAAAATTATTCTATATCTCGGAAACTGTGAGTGCTAGGTAGACAAAACCAGTATGGAATTGTAGATATTATTATTGGCTTTCAAATGAATCAATCCGATTGCAAATCGGTTAAGTTGTTTTCGAGAAAAACGAAAATTACATATTCCATCCGCACAAGTCACTTCCAGAATGACCCAACCTAAAAATAATCTATATCTCGGAAACTATGAGTGCTAGGTAGACAAAACCAGTATGGAATTGTAGATATTATTATTGGCTTTCAAATGAATCAATCTGATTACAAATCGCTTAAGTCGTTTCCGAGAAAAACGAAAATTACATATTCCATCCGCACAAGTCACTTCCAGAATGACCCAACATAAAATTATTCTATATCTCGGAAACTGTGAGTGCTAGGTAGACAAAACCAGTATGGAATTGTAGATATTATTATTGGCTTTCAAATGAATCAATCCGATTGCAAATCGGTTAAGTTGTTTTCGAGAAAAACGAAAATTACATATTCCATCCGCACAAGTCACTTCCAGAATGACCCAACCTAAAAATAATCTATATCTCGGAAACTATGAGTGCTAGGTAGACAAAACCAGTATGGAATTGTAGATATTATTATTGGCTTTTAAATGAATCAATCCGATTACAAATCGCTTGAGTCGTTTCCGAAAAACGAAAATTACATATTCCATCCGCGCAAGTCACTTCCAGAATGACCCAACCTAAAAATAATCTATATCTCGGAAACGGTTAGAGCTAGGTAGATAAAACCAGTATGGAATTGTAGATATTATTATTGGCTTTCAAATGAATCAATCCGATTGCAAATCGCTTAAGTCGTTTCCGAGAAAAACGAAAATTACACATCCGCACAAGTCGCTTCCAGAATTAACCATCGTAAAATTATTCTATATCTCGGAAACGGTGAGAGCTAGATAGACAAAACCAGTATGGAATTGTAGATATTATTATTGGCTTTCAAATGAATCAATCCGATTGCAAATCGGTTAAGTCGTTTCCGAGAAAATCGAAAATTACATATTTCATCCGCACAAGTCACTTCCAGAATGACCCAACCTAAAAATAATCTATATCTCGGAAACGGCGAGAGCTAGATAGACAAAACCAGTATGGAATTGTAGATATTATTATTGGCTTTCAAAAGAATCAATCCGATTGCAAATCGGTTAAGTTGTTTTCGAGAAAAACGAAAATTACATATTCCATCCGCACAAGTCACTTCCAGAATGACCCAACATAAAATTATTCTATATCTCGGAAACTGTGAGTGCTAGGTAGACAAAACCAGTATGGAATTGTAGATATTTTTATTGGCTTTCAAATGAATCAATCCGATTGCAAATCGGTTAAGTTGTTTTCGAGAAAAATGAAAATTACACATCCGCACAAGTCACTTCCAGAATGACCCAACCTAAAAATAATCTATATCTCGGAAACGGTGAGAGCTAGATAGACAAAACCAGTATGGAATTGTAGATATTATTATTGGCTTTCAAATGAATCAATCCGATTACAAATCGGTTAAGTTGTTTAAGAGAAAAACAAAAATTACAAATTCCATCCGCACAAGTCACTTCCAGAATGACCCAACCTAAAAATAATCTATATCTCGGAAACGGTGAGAGCTAGATAGACAAAACCAGTATGGAATTGTAGATATTATTATTGGCTTTCAAATGAATCAATCCGATTGCAAATCGGTTAAGTCGTTTCCGAGAAAATCGAAAATTACATATTTCATCCGCACAAGTCACTTCCAGAATGACCCAACCTAAAAATAATCTATATCTCGGAAACGGTGAGAGCTAGATAGACAAAACCATTATGAAATTGTAGATATTTTTATTGGCTTTCAAATGAATCAATCCGATTGCAAATCGGTTAAGTTGTTTAAGAGAAAAACAAAAATTACAAATTCCATCCGCACAATTCACTTCCAGAATGACCCAACCTAAAAATAATCTATATCTCGGAAACTATGAGTGCTAGGTAGACAAAACCAGTATGGAATTGTAGATATTATTATTGGCTTTCAAATGAATCAATCTGATTACAAATCGCTTAAGTCGTTTCCGAGAAAAACGAAAATTACATATTCCATCCGCACAAGTCACTTCCAGAATGACCCAACATAAAATTATTCTATATCTCGAAAACTGTGAGTGCTAGGTAGACAAAACCAGTATGGAATTGTAGATATTATTATTGGCTTTCAAATGAATCAATCCGATTGCAAATCGGTTAAGTTGTTTTCGAGAAAAACGAAAATTACATATTCCATCCGCACAAGTCACTTCCATAATGAAAATATTCTATATCTCGGAAACTGTGAGTGCTAGGTAGACAAAACCAGTATGGAATTGTAGATATTATTATTGGCTTTCAAATGAATCAATCTGATTACAAATCGCTTAAGTCGTTTCCGAGAAAAACGAAAATTACATATTCCATCCGCACAAGTCACTTCCAGAATGACCCAACATAAAATTATTCTATATCTCGGAAACTGTGAGTGCTAGGTAGACAAAACCAGTATGGAATTGTAGATATTTTTATTGGCTTTCAAATGAATCAATCTGATTACAAATCGCTTAAGTCGTTTCCGAGAAAAATGAAAATTACACATCCGCACAAGTCACTTCCAGAATGACCCAACCTAAAAACAATCTATATCTCGGAAACGGCAAGAGTTAGGTAGACAAAACCAGTATGGAATTGTAGATATTATTATTGGCTTTCAAATGAATCAATCCGATTACAAATCGGTTAAGTTGTTTAAGAGAAAAACAAAAATTACAAATTCCATCCGCACAAGTCACTTCCAGAATGACCCAACCTAAAAATAATCTATATCTCGGAAACGGTGAGAGCTAGATAGACAAAACCAGTATGGAATTGTAGATATTATTATTGGCTTTCAAATGAATCAATCCGATTGCAAATCGGTTAAGTCGTTTCCGAGAAAATCGAAAATTACATATTTCATCCGCACAAGTCACTTCCAGAATGACCCAACCTAAAAATAATCTATATTTCGGAAACGGTGAGAGCTAGATAGACAAAACCAGTATGGAATTGTAGATATTTTTATTGGCTTTCAAATGAATCAATCCGATTACAAATCGCTTGAGTCGTTTCCGAAAAACGAAAATTACATATTCCATCCGCACAAGTCACTTCCAGAATGACCCAACCTAAAAATAATCTATATCTCGGAAACTATGAGTGCTAGGTAGACAAAACCAGTATGGAATTGTAGATATTATTATTGGCTTTCAAATGAATCAATCTGATTACAAATCGCTTAAGTCGTTTCCGAGAAAAACGAAAATTACATATTCCATCCGCACAAGTCACTTCCAGAATGACCCAACATAAAATTATTCTATATCTCCCAAACTGTGAGTGCTAGGTAGACAAAACCAGTATGGAATTGTAGATATTATTATTGGCTTTCAAATGAATCAATCCGATTGCAAATCGGTTAAGTTGTTTTCGAGAAAAACGAAAATTACATATTCCATTCGCACAAGTCACTTCCAGAATGACCCAATCTAAAAATAATCTATATCTCGGAAACGGTAAGAGTTAGGTAGACAAAACCAGTATTGAATTGTAGATATTATTATTGGCTTTCAAATGACTCAATCCGATTACAAATCGCTTAAGTCGTTTCCGAGAAAAACGAAAATTACATATTCCATCCGCACAAGTCACTTCCAGAATGACCCAACCTAAAAATAATCTATATCTCGGAAACGGTTAGAACTAGGTAGATAAAACCAGTATGGAATTGTAGATATTATTATTGGCTTTCAAATGAATCAATCCGATTGCAAATTGGTTAAGTCGTTTCCGAGAAAAACGAAAATTACATATTCCATCCGCACAAGTCACTTCCAGAATGACCCAACATAAAATTATTCTATATCTCGGAAACTGTGAGTGCTAGGTAGACAAAACCAGTATGGAATTGTAGATATTATTATTGGCTTTCAAATGAATCAATCCGATTGCAAATCGGTTAAGTTGTTTTCGAGAAAAACGAAAATTACATATTCCATCCGCACAAGTCACTTCCAGAATGACCCAACCTAAAAATAATCTATATCTCGGAAACTATGAGTGCTAGGTAGACAAAACCAGTATGGAATTGTAGATATTATTATTGGCTTTCAAATGAATCAATCTGATTACAAATCGCTTAAGTCGTTTCCGAGAAAAACGAAAATTACATATTCCATCCGCACAAGTCACTTCCAGAATGACCCAACATAAAATTATTCTATATCTCGGAAACTGTGAGTGCTAGGTAGACAAAACCAGTATGGAATTGTAGATATTATTATTGGCTTTCAAATGAATCAATCCGATTGCAAATCGGTTAAGTTGTTTTCGAGAAAAACGAAAATTACATATTCCATCCGCACAAGTCACTTCCAGAATGACCCAACCTAAAAATAATCTATATCTCGGAAACTATGAGTGCTAGGTAGACAAAACCAGTATGGAATTGTAGATATTATTATTGGCTTTTAAATGAATCAATCCGATTACAAATCGCTTGAGTCGTTTCCGAAAAACGAAAATTACATATTCCATCCGCGCAAGTCACTTCCAGAATGACCCAACCTAAAAATAATCTATATCTCGGAAACGGTTAGAGCTAGGTAGATAAAACCAGTATGGAATTGTAGATATTATTATTGGCTTTCAAATGAATCAATCCGATTGCAAATCGCTTAAGTCGTTTCCGAGAAAAACGAAAATTACACATCCGCACAAGTCGCTTCCAGAATTAACCATCGTAAAATTATTCTATATCTCGGAAACGGTGAGAGCTAGATAGACAAAACCAGTATGGAATTGTAGATATTATTATTGGCTTTCAAATGAATCAATCCGATTGCAAATCGGTTAAGTCGTTTCCGAGAAAATCGAAAATTACATATTTCATCCGCACAAGTCACTTCCAGAATGACCCAACCTAAAAATAATCTATATCTCGGAAACGGCGAGAGCTAGATAGACAAAACCAGTATGGAATTGTAGATATTATTATTGGCTTTCAAAAGAATCAATCCGATTGCAAATCGGTTAAGTTGTTTTCGAGAAAAACGAAAATTACATATTCCATCCGCACAAGTCACTTCCAGAATGACCCAACATAAAATTATTCTATATCTCGGAAACTGTGAGTGCTAGGTAGACAAAACCAGTATGGAATTGTAGATATTTTTATTGGCTTTCAAATGAATCAATCCGATTGCAAATCGGTTAAGTTGTTTTCGAGAAAAATGAAAATTACACATCCGCACAAGTCACTTCCAGAATGACCCAACCTAAAAATAATCTATATCTCGGAAACGGTGAGAGCTAGATAGACAAAACCAGTATGGAATTGTAGATATTATTATTGGCTTTCAAATGAATCAATCCGATTACAAATCGGTTAAGTTGTTTAAGAGAAAAACAAAAATTACAAATTCCATCCGCACAAGTCACTTCCAGAATGACCCAACCTAAAAATAATCTATATCTCGGAAACGGTGAGAGCTAGATAGACAAAACCAGTATGGAATTGTAGATATTATTATTGGCTTTCAAATGAATCAATCCGATTGCAAATCGGTTAAGTCGTTTCCGAGAAAATCGAAAATTACATATTTCATCCGCACAAGTCACTTCCAGAATGACCCAACCTAAAAATAATCTATATCTCGGAAACGGTGAGAGCTAGATAGACAAAACCATTATGGAATTGTAGATATTTTTATTGGCTTTCAAATGAATCAATCCGATTGCAAATCGGTTAAGTTGTTTAAGAGAAAAACAAAAATTACAAATTCCATCCGCACAATTCACTTCCAGAATGACCCAACCTAAAAATAATCTATATCTCGGAAACTATGAGTGCTAGGTAGACAAAACCAGTATGGAATTGTAGATATTATTATTGGCTTTCAAATGAATCAATCTGATTACAAATCGCTTAAGTCGTTTCCGAGAAAAACGAAAATTACATATTCCATCCGCACAAGTCACTTCCAGAATGACCCAACATAAAATTATTCTATATCTCGAAAACTGTGAGTGCTAGGTAGACAAAACCAGTATGGAATTGTAGATATTATTATTGGCTTTCAAATGAATCAATCCGATTGCAAATCGGTTAAGTTGTTTTCGAGAAAAACGAAAATTACATATTCCATCCGCACAAGTCACTTCCATAATGAAAATATTCTATATCTCGGAAACTGTGAGTGCTAGGTAGACAAAACCAGTATGGAATTGTAGATATTATTATTGGCTTTCAAATGAATCAATCTGATTACAAATCGCTTAAGTCGTTTCCGAGAAAAACGAAAATTACATATTCCATCCGCACAAGTCACTTCCAGAATGACCCAACATAAAATTATTCTATATCTCGGAAACTGTGAGTGCTAGGTAGACAAAACCAGTATGGAATTGTAGATATTTTTATTGGCTTTCAAATGAATCAATCTGATTACAAATCGCTTAAGTCGTTTCCGAGAAAAATGAAAATTACACATCCGCACAAGTCACTTCCAGAATGACCCAACCTAAAAACAATCTATATCTCGGAAACGGTAAGAGTTAGGTAGACAAAACCAGTATGGAATTGTAGATATTATTATTGGCTTTCAAATGAATCAATCCGATTACAAATCGGTTAAGTTGTTTAAGAGAAAAACAAAAATTACAAATTCCATCCGCACAAGTCACTTCCAGAATGACCCAACATAAAAATAATCTATATCTCGGAAACGGTGGGAGCTAGATAGACAAAACCAGTATGGAATTGTAGATATTATTATTGGCTTTCAAATGAATCAATCCGATTGCAAATCGGTTAAGTCGTTTCTGAGAAAATCGAAAATTACATATTTCATCCGCACAAGTCACTTCCAGAATGACCCAACCTAAAAATAATCTATATCTCGGAAACGGTGAGAGCTAGATAGACAAAACCAGTATGGAATTGTAGATATTTTTATTGGCTTTCAAATGAATCAATCCGATTGCAAATCGGTTAAGTTGTTTAAGAGAAAAACAAAAATTACAAATTCCATCCGCACAATTCACTTCCAGAATGACCCAACCTAAAAATAATCTATATCTCGGAAACTATGAGTGCTAGGTAGACAAAACCAGTATGGAATTGTAGATATTATTATTGGCTTTCAAATGAATCAATCTGATTACAAATCGCTTAAGTCGTTTCCGAGAAAAACGAAAATTACATATTCCATCCGCACAAGTCACTTCCAGAATGACCCAACATAAAATTATTCTATATCTCGAAAACTGTGAGTGCTAGTTAGACAAAACCAGTATGGAATTGTAGATATTATTATTGGCTTTCAAATGAATCAATCCGATTGCAAATCGGTTAAGTTGTTTTCGAGAAAAACGAAAATTACATATTCCATCCGCACAAGTCACTTCCATAATGAAAATATTCTATATCTCGGAAACTGTGAGTGCTAGGTAGACAAAACCAAATGAATCAATCCGATTGCAAATCGGTTAAGTTGTTTAAGAGAAAAACAAAAATTACAAATTCCATCCGCACAATTCACTTCCAGAATGACCCAACCTAAAAATAATCTATATCTCGGAAACTATGAGTGCTAGGTAGACAAAACCAGTATGGAATTGTAGATATTATTATTGGCTTTCAAATGAATCAATCTGATTACAAATCGCTTAAGTCGTTTCCGAGAAAAACGAAAATTACATATTCCATCCGCACAAGTCACTTCCAGAATGACCCAACATAAAATTATTCTATATCTCGAAAACTGTGAGTGCTAGTTAGACAAAACCAGTATGGAATTGTAGATATTATTATTGGCTTTCAAATGAATCAATCCGATTGCAAATCGGTTAAGTTGTTTTCGAGAAAAACGAAAATTACATATTCCATCCGCACAAGTCACTTCCATAATGAAAATATTCTATATCTCGGAAACTGTGAGTGCTAGGTAGACAAAACCAGTATGGAATTGTAGATATTATTATTGGCTTTCAAATGAATCAATCTGATTACAAATCGCTTAAGTCGTTTCCGAGAAAAACGAAAATTACATATTCCATCCGCACAAGTCACTTCCAGAATGACCCAACATAAAATTATTCTATATCTCGGAAACTGTGAGTGCTAGGTAGACAAAACCAGTATGGAATTGTAGATATTTTTATTGGCTTTCAAATGAATCAATCTGATTACAAATCGCTTAAGTCGTTTCCGAGAAAAATGAAAATTACACATCCGCACAAGTCACTTCCAGAATGACCCAACCTAAAAACAATCTATATCTCGGAAACGGCAAGAGTTAGGTAGACAAAACCAGTATGGAATTGTAGATATTATTATTGGCTTTCAAATGAATCAATCCGATTACAAATCGGTTAAGTTGTTTAAGAGAAAAACAAAAATTACAAATTCCATCCGCACAAGTCACTTCCAGAATGACCCAACCTAAAAACAATCTATATCTCGGAAACGGTAAGAGTTAGGTAGACAAAACCAGCATGGAATTGTAGATATTATTATTGGCTTTCAAATGAATCAATCCGATTGCAAATCGGTTAAGTTGTTTTCGAGAAAAATGAAAATTACACATCCGCACAGGTCACTTCCAGAATGACCCAACCTAAAAATAATCTATATCTCGGAAACGGTAAGAGTTAGGTAGACAAAACCAGTATGGAATTGTAGATATTATTATTGGCTTTCAAATGAATCAATCCGATTACAAATCGGTTAAGTCGTTTCCGAGAAAAACGAAAATTACATATTCTATCCGCACAAGTCACTTCCAGAATGACCCAACCCAAAAATAATCTATATCTCGGAAACGGTTAGAGCTAGGTAGATAAAACCAGTATGAAATTGTAGATATTATTATTGGCTTTCAAATGAATCAATCCGATTACAAATCGGTTAAGTCGTTTCCGAGAACAACGAAAATTACATATTCCATCCGCACAAGTCACTTCCAGAATGAACCAACATAAAATTATTCTATATCTCGGAAAATGTGAGTGCTAGGTAGACAAAACCAGTATGGAATTGTAGATATTATTATTGGCTTTCAAATTAATCAATCCGATTACAAATCGCTTAAGTCGTTTCCGAGAAAAACGAAAATTACATATTCCATCCGCACAAGTCACTTCCAGAATGACCCAACCCAAAAATAATCTATATCTCGGAAACGGTTAGAGCTAGGTATATAAAACCAGTATGGAATTGTAGATATTATTATTAGCTTTCAAATGAATCAATCCGATTGCAAATCGGTTAAGTCGTTTCCGAGAAAATCGAAAATTACATATTTCATCCGCACAAGTCACTTCCAGAATGACCCAACCTAAAAATAATCTATATCTCGGAAACGGTGAGAGCTAGATAGACAAAACCAGTATGGAATTGTAGATATTATTATTGGCTTTCAAAAGAATCAATCCGATTGCAAATCGGTTAAGTTGTTTTCGAGAAAAACGAAAATTACATATTCCATCCGCACAAGTCACTTCCAGAATGACCCAACCTAAAAATAATCTATATCTCGGAAACTATGAGTGCTAGGTAGACAAAACTAGTATGGAATTGTAGATATTATTATTGGCTTTCAAATGAATCAATCTGATTACAAATCGCTTAAGTCGTTTCCGAGAAAAACGAAAATTACATATTCCATCCGCACAAGTCACTTTTAGAATGACCCAACATAAAATTATTCTATATCTCGGAAACTGTGAGTGCTAGGTAGACAAAACCAGTATGGAATTGTAGATATTATTATTGGCTTTCAAATGAATCAATCCGATTGCAAATCGGTTAAGTTGTTTTCGAGAAAAACGAAAATTACATATTCCATCCGCACAAGTCACTTCCAGAATGACCCAACCTAAAAATAATCTATATGGTAGACAAAACCAGTATGGAATTGTAGATATTATTATTGGCTTTCAAATGAATCAATCCGATTGCAAATCGGTTAAGTTGTTTTCGAGAAAAACGAAAATTACATATTCCATCCGCACAAGTCACTTCCAGAATGACCCAACCTAAAAATAATCTATATCTCGGAAACGGTAAGAGTTAGGTAGACAAAACCAGTATGGAATTGTAGATATTATTATTGGCTTTCAAATGAATCAATCCGATTACAAATCGCTTAAGTCGTTTCCGAGAAAAACGAAAATTACATATTCCACCCGCACAAGTCACTTTCAGAATGACCCAACCTAAAAATAATCTATATCTCGAAAACGGTTAGAGCTAGGTAGATAAAACCAGTATGGAATTGTAGATATTATTATTGGCTTTCAAATGAATCAATCCGATTGCAAATTGGTTAAGTCGTTTCCGAGAAAAACGAAAATTACATATTCCATTCGCACAAGTCACTTCCAGAATGACCCAACATAAAATTATTCTATATCTCGGAAACTGTGAGTGCTAGGTAGACAAAACCAGTATGGAATTGTAGATATTATTAATGGCTTTCAACTGAATCAATCCGATGGCAAATCGGTTAAGTTGTTTTCGAGAAAAACGAAAATTACATATTCCATCCGCACAAGTCACTTCCAGAATGACCCAACCTAAAAATAATCTATATCTCGGAAACGGTAAGAGTTAGGTAGACAAAACCAGCATGGAATTGTAGATATTATTATTGGCTTTCAAATGAATCAATCCGATTACAAATCGCTTAAGTCGTTTCCGAGAAAAACGAAAATTACATATTCCACCCGCACAAGTCACTCCAGAATGACCCAACCTAAAAATAATCTATATCTCGGAAACGGTTAGAGCTAGGTAGATAAAATCAGTATGGAATTGTAGATATTATTATTGGCTTTCAAATGAATCAATCCGATTGCAAATTGGTTAAGTCGTTTCCGAGAAAAACGAAAATTACATATTCCATCCGCACAAGTCACTTCCAGAATGACCCAACATAAAATTATTCTATATCTCGGAAACTGTGAGTGCTAGGTAGACAAAACCAGTATGGAATTGTAGATATTATTAATGGCTTTCAACTGAATCAATCCGATTGCAATCGGTTAAGTTGTTTTCGAGAAAAACGAAAATTACATATTCCATCCGCACAAGTCACTTCCAGAATGACCCAACCTAAAAATAATCTATATCTCGGAAACTATGAGTGCTAGGTAGACAAAACCAGTATGGAATTGTAGATATTATTATTGGCTTTCAAATGAATCAATCCGATTACAAACCGCTTAAGTCGTTTCCGAGAAAAACAAAAATTACATATTCCATCCGCACAAGTCACTTCCAGAATGACCAAACCTAAAAATAATCTATATCTCGGAAACGGTTAGAGCTAGGTAGATAAAACCAGTATGGAATTGTAGATATTATTATTGGCTTTCAAATGAATCAATCCGATTGCAAATCGCTTAAGTCGTTTCCGAGAAAAACGAAAATTACACATCCGCACAAGTCGCTTCCAGAATTAACCAACATAAAATTATTCTATATCTCGGAAACGGTGAGAGCTAGATAGACAAAACCAGTATGGAATTGTAGATATTATTATTGGCTTTCAAATGAATCAATCCGATTACAAATCGCTTAAGTCGTTTCCGAGAAAAACGAAAATTACATATTCCATCCGCACAAGTCACTTCCAGAATGACCCAACCTAAAAATAATCTATATCTCGGAAACGGTGAGAGCTAGATAGACAAAACCAGTATGGAATTGTAGATATTTTTATTGGCTTTCAAATGAATCAATCCGATTGCAAATCGGTTAAGTTTTTTCCGAGAAAAACAAAAATTACATATTCCATCCGCACAATTCACTTCCAGAATGACCCAACCTAAAAATAATCTATATCTCGGAAACTATGAGTGCTAGGTAGACAAAACCAGTATGGAATTGTAGATATTATTATTGGCTTTCAAATGAATTAATCCGATTGCAAATAGCTGAAGTCGTTTCCGAGAAAATCGAAAATTACATATTCCATCCCCAACCTAAAAATAATCTATATCTCGGAAACGGTAAGAGCTAGGTAGACAAAACCAGAATGGAATTGTAGATATTATTATTGGCTTTCAAATGAATCAATCCGATTGCAAATCGGTTAAGTTGTTTTCGAGAAAAACGAAAATTACATATTCCATCCGCACAAGTCACTTCCAGAATGACCCAACCTAAAAATAATCTATATCTCGGAAACGGTAAGAGCTAGGTAGACAAAACCAGCATGGAATTGTAGATATTATTATTGGCTTTCAAATGAATTAATCCGATTGCAAACAGCTTAAGTCGTTTCCGAGAAAATCGAAAATTACATATTCCATCCGCACAAGTCACTTCCAGAATGACCCAACCTAAAAATAATCTATATCTCGGAAACGGTTAGAACTAGGTAGATAAAACCAGTATGGAATTGTAGATATTATTATTATTGGCTTTCAAATGAATCAATCCGATTGCAAATTGGTTAAGTCGTTTCCGAGAAAAACGAAAATTACATATTCCATCCGCACAAGTCACTTCCAGAATGACCCAACATAAAATTATTCTATATCTCGGAAACTGTGAGTGCTAGGTAGACAAAACCAGTATGGAATTGTAGATATTATTATTGGCTTTCAAATGAATCAATCCGATTGCAAATCGGTTAAGTTGTTTTCGAGAAAAACGAAAATTACATATTCCATCCGCACAAGTCACTTCCAGAATGACCCAACCTAAAAATAATATATATCTCGGAAACTATGAGTGCTAGGTAGATAAAACCAGTATGGAATTGTAGATATTATTATTGGCTTTCAAATGACTCAATCCGATTACAAATCGCTTAAGTCGTTTCCGAGAAAAACGAAAATTACATATTCCATCCGCGCAAGTCACTTCCAGAATGACCCAACCTAAAAATAATCTATATCTCGGAAATGGTTAGAGCTAGGTAGATAAAACCAGTATGGAATTGTAGATATTATTATTGGCTTTCAAATGAATCAATCCGATTGCAAATCGCTTAAGTCGTTTCCGAGAAAAACGAAAATTACATATTCCATCCGCACAAGTCACTTCCAGAATGACCCAACATAAAATTATTCTGTATCTCGGAAACTGTGAGTGTTATGTAGACAAATCCACTATGGAATTGTAGATATTATTATTGGCTTTCAAATGAATCAATCCGATTGCAAATCGGTTAAGTCGTTTCCGAGAAAAACGAAAATTACATATTCCATCCGCACAAGTCACTTCCAGAATGACCCAACCTAAAAATAATCTATATCTCGGAAACGGTGAGAGCTAGGTAGACAAAACCAGTATGGAATTGTAGATATTATTATTGGCTTTCAAATGAATTAATCCGATTGCAAATCGCTTAAGTCGTTTCCGAGAAAATCGAAAATTACACATCCGCACAAGTCGCTTCCAGAATTAAGCAACATAAAATTATTCTATATCTCGGAAACTGTGAGTGCTAGGTAGACAAAACCAGTATGGAATTGTAGATATTATTATTGGCTTTCAAATGAATCAATCCGATTGCAAATCGTTTAAGTCGTTTCCGAGAAAAACGAAAATTACATATTCCATCCGCACAAGTCACTTCCAGAATGACCCAACATAAAATTATTCTATATCTCGGAAACTGTGAGTGCTAGGTAGACAAAACCAGTATGGAATTGTAGATATTATTATTGGCTTTCAAATGAATCAATCCGATTGCAAATCGGTTAAGTCGTTTACGAGAAAAACGAAAATTGCATATTCCATCCGAACAAGTCACTTCCAGAATGACCCAACATAAAATTATTCTATATCTTGGAAACTGTGAGTGCTAGGTAGACAAAACCAGTATGGAATTGTAAATATTATTATTGGCTTTCAAATGAATCAATCCGATTGCAAATCGCTTAGGTCGTTTCCGAGAAAAACGAAAATTACACATCCGCACAAGTCGCTTCCAGAATTAAGCAACATAAAGTTATTCTATATCTCGGAAACTGTGAGTGCTAGGTAGACAAAACCAGTATGGAATTGTAGATATTATTATTGGCTTTCAAATGAATCAATCCGATTGCAAATCGTTTAAGTCGTTTCCGAGAAAAACGAAAATTACATATTCCATCCGCACAAGTCACTTCCAGAATGACCCAACATAAAATTATTCTATATCTCGGAAACAGTAAGAGCTAGGTAGATAAAACCAGTATGGAATTGTAGATATTATTATTGGCTTTCAAATGAATCAATCCGATTGCAAATCGCTTAAGTCGTTTCCGAGAAAAACGAAAATTACACATCCGCACAAGTCGCATCCAGAATTAACCAACATAAAATTATTCTATATCTCGGAAACTGTGAGTGTTATGTAGACAAATCCAGTATGGAATTGTAGATATTATTATTGGCTTTCAAATGAATCAATCCGATTAACCAACATAAAATTATTCTATATCTCGGAAACTGTGAGTGCTAGGTAGATAAAACCAGTATGGAATTGTAGATATTATTATTGGCTTTCAAATGAATCAATCCGATTGCAAATCGCTAAAGTCGTTTCCGAGAAAAACGAAAATTAAACATCCGCACAAGTCGCTTCCAGAATTAACCAACATAAAATTATTCTATATCTCGGAAACTGTGAGTGTTATGTTGACAAATCCAGTATGGAATTGTAGATATTATTATTGGCTTTCAAATGAATCAATCCGATTTCAAATCGGTTAAGTCGTTTCCGAGAAAATCGAAAATTACAAATTCCATCCGCACAAGTCACTTCCAGAATGACCCAACCTAAAAATAATCTATATCTCGGAAACAGTAAGAGCTAGGTAGATAAAACCAGTATGGAATTGTAGATATTATTATTGGCTTTCAAATGAATCAATCCGATTGCAAATCGCTTAAGTCGTTTCCGAGAAAATCGAAAATTACATATTCCATCCGCACAAGTCACTTCCAGAATGACCCAACCTAAAAATAATCTATATCTCGGAAACGGTGAGAGCTAGGTAGACAAAACCAGTATGGAATTGTAGATATTATTATTGGCTTTCAAATGAATCAATCCGATTGCAAATCGTTTAAGTCGTTTCCGAGAAAAACGAAAATTACATATTCCATCCGCACAAGTCACTTCCAGAATGAACCAACATAAAATTATTCTATATCTCGGAAACTGTGAGTGCTAGGTAGACAAAACCAGTATGGAATTGTAGATATTATTATTGGCTTTCAAATGAATCAATCCGATTGTAAATCGGTTGAGTCGTTTACGAGAAAAACGAAAATTACATATTCCATCCGCACAAGTCACTTCCAGAATGACCCAACATAAAATTAGTCTATATCTCGGAAACTGTGAGTGCTAGGTAGACAAAACCAGTATGGAATTGTAAATATTATTATTGGCTTTCAAATGAATCATTCCGATTGCAAATCAATTAAGTCGTTCCCGAGAAAAACGAAAATTACACATCCGCACAAAACGCTTCCAGAATTAACCAACATAAAATTATTCTATATATCGGAAACTGTGAGTGCTAGGTAGACAAAACCAGTATGGAATTGTAGATATTATTATTGGCTTTCAAATGAATCAATCCGATTGCAAATCGTTTAAGTCGTTTCCGAGAAAAACGAAAATTATATATTCCATCCGCACAAGTCAATTGCAGAATGACCCAACCTAAAAATAATCTATATGTCGGAAACTATGAATGCTAGGTAGACAAAACCAGTATGGAATTGTAGATATTATTATTGGCTTTCAAATGAATCAATCCGATTACAAATCGCTTAAGTCGTTTCCGAGAAAAAACGAAAATTACATATTCCATCCGCACAAGTCACTTCCAGAATGACGCAACATAAAATTGTTCTATATCTCGGAAACTGTGAGTGCTAGGTAGACAAACCCAGTATGGAATTGTAGATATTATTATTGGCTTTCAAATGAATCAATCCGATTGCAAATCGGTTAAGTTGTTTTCGAGAAAAACGAAAATTACATATTCCATCCGCACAAGTCACTTCCAGAATGACCCCACCTAAAAATAATCTATATCTCGGAAACGGTAAGAGTTAGGTAGACAAAACCAGTATGGAATTGCAGATATTATTATTGGCTTTCAAATGAATCAATCCGATTACAAAACGCTTTAGTCGTTTCCGAGAAAAACGAAAATTACATATTCCATCCGCACAATTCACTTCCAGAATGACCCAACCTAAAAATAATCTATATCTCGGAAACTATGAGTGCTAGGTAGACAAAACCAGTATGGAATTGTAGATATTATTATTGGCTTTCAAATGAATCAATCCGATTACAAATCGCTTAAGTCGTTTCCGAGAAAAACGAAAATTACATATTCCATCCGCACAAGTCACTTCCAGAATGACCCAACATAAAATTATTCTATATCTCGGAAACTGTGAGTGCTAGGTAGACAAAACCAATATGGAATTGTAGATATTATTATTGGCTTTCAAATGAATCAATCCGATTGCAAATCGGTTAAGTTGTTTTCGAGAAAAACGAAAATTACATATTCCATCCGCACAAAACACTTCCAGAATGACCCAACATAAAAATAATCTATATCTCGGAAACTATGAGTGCTAGGTAGACAAAACCAGTATGGAATTGTAGATATTATTTTTGGCTTTCAAATGAATCAATCCGATTACAAATCGCTTAAGTCGTTTCCGAGAAAAACGAAAATTACATATTCCATCCGCACAATTCACTTCCAGAATGACCCAACCTAAAAACAATCTATATCTCGGAAACTATGAGTGCTAGGTAGACAAAACCAGTATGGAATTGTAGATATTATTATTGGCTTTCAAATGAATCAATCCGATTACAAATCGCTTAAGTCGTTTCCGAGAAAAACGAAATTTACATATTCCATCCGCACAAGTCACTTCCAGAATGACCCAACATAAAATTATTCTATATCTCGGAAACTGTGAGTGCTTGGTAGACAAAACCAGTATGGAATTGTAGATATTATTATTGGCTTTCAAATGAATAAATCCGATTGCAAATCGGTTAAGTTGTTTTCGAGAAAAACGAAAATTACATATTCCATCCGCACAAGTCACTTCCAGAATGACCCAACCTAAAAATAATCTATATCTCGGAAACGGTAAGAGTTAGGTAGACAAAACCAGTATGGAATTGTAGATATTATTATTGGCTTTCAAATGAATCAATCCGATTACAAATCGCTTAAGTCGTTTCCGAGAAAAACGAAAATTACATATTCCATCCGCACAAGTCACTTCCAGAATGACCCAACCTAAAAATAATCTATATCTCGGAAACGGTTAGAGCTAGGTAGATAAAACCAGTATGGAATTGTAGATATTATTATTGGCTTTCAAATGAATCAATCCGATTGCAAACTGGTTAAGTCGTTTCCGAGAAAAACGAAAATTACATATTCCATCCGCACAAGTTACTTCCAGAATGACCCAACATAAAATTATTCTATATCTCGGAAAAACGAAAATTACATATTCCATCCGCACAATTCACTTCCAGAATGACCCAACCTAAAAATAATCTATATCTCGGAAACTATGAGTGCTAGGTAGACAAAACCAGTATGGAATTGTAGTTATTATTATTGGCTTTCAAATGAATCAATCTGATTACAAATCGCTTAAGTCGTTTCCGAGAAAAACGAAAATTACATATTCCATCCGCACAAGTCACTTCCAGAATGACCCAACAAAAAATTATTCTATATCTCGGAAACTGTGAGTGCTAGGTAGACAAAACCAGTATGGAATTGTAGATATTATTATTGGCTTTCAAATGAATCAATCCGATTGCAAATCGGTTATGTTGTTTTCGAGAAAAACGAAAATTACATATTCCATCCGCACAAGTCACTTCCAGAATGACCCAACCTAAAAATAATCTATATTTTGGAAACGGTAAGAGTTAGGTAGACAAAACCAGTATGGAATTGTAGATATTATTATTGGCTTTCAAATGAATCAATCCGATTACAAATCGCTTAAGTCGTTTCCGAGAAAAACGAAAATTACATATTCCATCCGCACAAGTCACTTCCAGAATGACCCAACATAAAATTATTCTATATCTCGGAAACTGTGAGTGCTAGATAGACAAAACCAGTACGGAATTGTAGATATTATTATTGGCTTTCAAATGAATCAATCCGATTGCAAATTGGTTAAGTCGTTTCCGAGAAAAACGAAAATTACATATTCCATCCGCACAAGTCACTTCCAGAATGACCCAACATAAAATTATTCTATATCTCGGAAACTGTGAGTGCTAGGTAGACAAAACCAGTATGGAATTGTAGATATTTTTATTGGCTTTCAAATGAATCAATCCGATTGCAAATCGGTTAAGTTGTTTTCGAGAAAAACGAAAATTACATATTCCATCCGCACAAGTCACTTCCAGAATGACCCAACCTAAAAATAATCTATATCTCGGAAACTATGAGTGCTAGGTAGACAAAACCAGTATGGAATTGTAGATATTATCATTGGCTTTCAAATGAATCAATCCGATTGCAAATCGCTTAAGTCGTTTCCGAGAAAAACGAAAATTACATATTCCATCCGCGCAAGTCACTTCCAGAATGACCCAACCTAAAAATAATCTATATCTCGGAAACGGTTAGAGCTAGGTAGATAAAACCAGTATGGAATTGTAGATATTATTATTGGCTTTCAAATGAATCAATCCGATTGCAAATCGCTTAAGTCGTTTCCGAGAAAATCGAAAATTACATATTCCATCCGCACAAGTCACTTCCAGAATGACCCAACCTAAAAATAATCTGTATCTCGGAAACGGTGAGAGCTAGGTAGACAAAACCAGTATGGAATTGTAGATATTATTATTGGCTTTCAAATGAATTAATCCGATTGCAAATCGCTTAAGTCGTTTCCGAGAAAATCGAAAATTACATATTCCATCCGCACAAGTCACTTCCAGAATGAACCAACATAAAATTATTCTATATCTCGGAAACCGTGAGTGCTAGGTAGACAAAACCAGTATGGAATTGTAGATATTATTATTGGCTTTCAAATGAATTAATCCGATTGCAAATCGCTTAAGTCGTTTCCGAGAAAAACGAAAATTACATATTCCATCCGCACAAGTCACTTCCAGAATGACCCAACCTAAAAATAATCTATATCTCGGAAACGGTTAGAGCTAGGTAGACAAAACCAGTATGGAATTGTAGATATTATTATTGGCTTTCAAATGAATTAATCCGATTGCAAATCGCTTAAGTCGTTTCCGAGAAAATCGAAAATTACATATTCCATCCGCACAAGTCACTTCCAGAATGAACCAACATAAAATTATTCTATATCTCGGAAACTGTGAGTGCTAGGTAGACAAAACCAGTATGGAATTGTAGATATTATTATTGGCTTTCAAATGAATCAATCCGATTGCAAATCGCTTAAGTCGTTTCCGAGAAAAACGAAAATTACATATTCCATCCGCGCAAGTCACTTCCAGAATGACCCAACCTAAAAATAATCTATATCTCGGAAATGGTTAGAGCTAGGTAGATAAAACCAGTATGGAATTGTAGATATTATTATTGGCTTTCAAATGAATCAATCCGATTGCAAATCGCTTAAGTCGTTTCCGAGAAAAACGAAAATTACATATTCCATCCGCACAAGTCACTTCCAGAATGACCCAACATAAAATTATTCTGTATCTCGGAAACTGTGAGTGTTATGTAGACAAATCCACTATGGAATTGTAGATATTATTATTGGCTTTCAAATGATTCAATCCGATTGCAAATCGGTTAAGTCGTTTCCGAGAAAATCGAAAATTACATATTCCATCCGCACAAGTCACTTCCAGAATGACCCAACCTAAAAATAATCTATATCTCGGAAACGGTGAGAGCTAGGTAGACAAAACCAGTATGGAATTGTAGATATTATTATTGGCTTTCAAATGAATCAATCCGATTGCAAATCGGTTAAGTCGTTTACGAGAAAAACGAAAATTGCATATTCCATCCGCACAAGTCACTTCCAGAATGACCCAACATAAAATCATTCTATATCTCGGAAACTGTGAGTGCTAGGTAGACAAAACCAGTATGGAATTGTAAATATTATTATTGGCTTTCAAATGAATCAATCCGATTGCAAATCGCTTAAGTCGTTTCCGAGAAAAACGAAAATTACACATCCGCACAAGTCGCTTCCAGAATTAACCAACATGAAATTATTCTATATCTCGGAAACTGTGAGTGTTATGTAGACAAATCCAGTATGGAATTGTAGATATTATTATTGGCTTTCAAATGAATCAATCCGATTAACCAACATAAAATTATTCTATATCTCGGAAACTGTGAGTGCTAGGTAGATAAAACCAGTATGGAATTGTAGATATTATTATTGGCTTTCAAATGAATCAATCCGATTGCAAATCGCTTAAGTCGTTTCCGAGAAAAACGAAAATTACACATCCGCACAAGTCGCTTCCAGAATTAACCAACATAAAATTATTCTATATCTCGGAAACTGTGAGTGTTATGTAGACAAATCCAGTATGGAATTGTAGATATTATTATTGGCTTTCAAATGAATCAATCCGATTGCAAATCGGTTAAGTCGTTTCCGAGAAAATCGAAAATTACATATTCCATCCGCACAAGTCACTTCCAGAATGACCCAACCTAAAAATAATCTATATCTCGGAAACAGTAAGAGCTAGGTAGATAAAACCAGTATGGAATTGTAGATATTATTATTGGCTTTCAAATGAATCAATCCGATTGCAAATCGCTTAAGTCGTTTCCGAGAAAATCGAAAATTACATATTCCATCCGCACAAGTCACTTCCAGAATGAACCAACATAAAATTATTCTATATCTCGGAAACTGTGAGTGCTAGGTAGACAAAACCAGTATGGAATTGTAGATATTATTATTGGCTTTCAAATGAATCAATCCGATTGTAAATCGGTTGAGTCGTTTACGAGAAAAACGAAAATTACATATTCCATCCGCACAAGTCACTTCCAGAATGACCCAACATAAAATTAGTCTATATTTCGGAAACTGTGAGTGCTAGGTAGACAAAACCAGTATGGAATTGTAAATATTATTATTGGCTTTCAAATGAATCAATCCGATTGCAAATCGCTTAAGTCGTTTCCGAGAAAAACGAAAATTACACATCCGCACAAGTCGCTTCCAGAATTAACCAACATAAAATTATTCTATATATCGGAAACTGTGAGTGCTAGGTAGACAAAACCAGTATGGAATTGTAGATATTATTATTGGCTTTCAAATGAATCAATCCGATTGCAAATCGTTTAAGTCGTTTCCGAGAAAAACGAAAATTACATATTCCATCCGCACAAGTCAATTGCAGAATGACCCAACCTAAAAATAATCTATATGTCGGAAACTATGAATGCTAGGTAGACAAAACCAGTATGGAATTGTAGATATTATTATTGGCTTTCAAATGAATCAATCCGATTACAAATCGCTTAAGTCGTTTCCGAGAAAAAACGAAAATTACATATTCCATCCGCACAAGTCACTTCCAGAATGACCCAACATAAAATTATTCTGTATCTCGGAAACTGTGAGTGCTAGGTAGACAAAACCAGTATGGAATTGTAGATATTATTATTGGCTTTCAAATGAATCAATCCGATTGCAAATCGGTTAAGTTGTTTTCGAGAAAAACGAAAATTACATATTCCATCCGCACAAGTCACTTCCAGAATGACCCAACCTAAAAATAATCTATATCTCGGAAACGGTAAGAGTTAGGTAGACAAAACCAGTATGGAATTGTAGATATTATTATTGGCTTTCAAATGAATCAATCCGATTAGAAAACGCTTTAATCGTTTCCGAGAAAAACGAAAATTACATATTCCATCCGCACAATTCACTTCCAGAATGACCCAACCTAAAAATAATCTATATCTCGGAAACTATGAGTGCTAGGTAGACAAAACCAGTATGGAATTGTAGATATTATTATTGGCTTTCAAATGAATCAATCCGATTACAAATCGCTTAAGTCGTTTCCGAGAAAAACGAAAATTACATATTCCATCCGCACAAGTCACTTCCAGAATGACCCAACATAAAATTATTCTATATCTCGGAAACTGTGAGTGCTAGGTAGACAAAACCAATATGGAATTGTAGATATTATTATTGGCTTTCAAATGAAT
Source organism: Stomoxys calcitrans (assembly GCF_963082655.1). Classification (NCBI taxonomy): domain Eukaryota; kingdom Metazoa; phylum Arthropoda; class Insecta; order Diptera; family Muscidae; genus Stomoxys; species Stomoxys calcitrans. Next base: position 64,961,149 of record NC_081556.1, on the reverse strand, counting down.
CAATCCGATTGCAAATCGGTTAAGTTGTTTTCGAGAAAAACGAAAATTACATATTCCATCCGCACAAAACACTTCCAGAATGACCCAACATAAAAATAATCTATATCTCGGAAACTATGAGTGCTAGGTAGACAAAACCAGTATGGAATTGTAGATATTATTTTTGGCTTTCAAATGAATCAATCCGATTACAAATCGCTTAAGTCGTTTCCGAGAAAAACGAAAATTACACATCCGCACAAGTCACTTCCAGAATTAACCAACATAAAATTATTCTATATCTCGGAAACTGTGAGTGCTAGGTAGACAAAACCAGTATGGAATTGTAGATATTATTATTGGCTTTCAAATGAATCAATCCGATTACAATTCGCTTAAGTCGTTTCCGAGAAAAACGAAAATTACATATTCCATCCGCACAAGTCACTTCCAGAATGACCCAACATAAAATTATTCTATATCTCGGAAACTGTGAGTGCTAGGTAGACAAAACCAGTATGGAATTGTAGATATTATTATTGGCTTTCAAATGAATAAATCCGATTGCAAATCGGTTAAGTTGTTTTCGAGAAAAACGAAAATTACATATTCCATCCGCACAAGTCACTTCCAGAATGACCCAACCTAAAAATAATCTATATCTCGGAAACGGTAAGAGTTAGGTAGACAAAACCAGTATGGAATTGTAGATATTATTATTGGCTTTCAAATGAATCAATCCGATTACAAATCGCTTAAGTCGTTTCCGAGAGAAACGAAAATTACATATTCCATCCGCACAAGTCACTTCCAGAATGACCCAACCTAAAAATAATCTATATCTCGGAAACGGTTAGAGCTAGGTAGATAAAACCAGTATGGAATTGTAGATATTATTATTGGCTTTCAAATGAATCAATCCGATTGCAAACTGGTTAAGTCGTTTCCGAGAAAAACGAAAATTACATATTCCATCCGCACAAGTTACTTCCAGAATGACCCAACATAAAATTATTCTATATCTCGGAAAAACGAAAATTACATATTCCATCCGCACAATTCATTTCCAGAATGACCCAACCTAAAAATAATCTATATCTCGGAAACTATGAGTGCTAGGTAGACAAAACCAGTATGGAATTGTAGTTATTATTATTGGCTTTCAAATGAATCAATCTGATTACAAATCGGTTAAGTCGTTTCCGAGAAAAACGAAAATTACATATTCCATCCGCACAAGTCACTTCCAGAATGACCCAACATAAAATTATTCTATATCTCGGAAACTGTGAGTGCTAGGTAGACAAAACCAGTATGGAATTGTAGATATTATTATTGGCTTTCAAATGAATCAATCCGATTGCAAATCGGTTATGTTGTTTTCGAGAAAAACGAAAATTACATATTCCATCCGCACAAGTCACTTCCAGAATGACCCAACATAAAATTATTCTATATCTCGGAAACCGTGAGTGCTAGGTAGACAAAACCAGTATGGAATTGTAGATATTATTATTGGCTTTCAAATGAATTAATCCGATTGCAAATCGCTTAAGTCGTTTCCGAGAAAAACGAAAATTACATATTCCATCCGCACAAGTCACTTCCAGAATGACCCAACCTAAAAATAATCTATATCTCGGAAACGGTTAGAGCTAGGTAGATAAAACCAGTAAGTAATTGTAGATATTATTATTGGCTTTCAAATGACTCAATCCGATTACAAATCGCTTAAGTCGTCTCCGAGAAAAACGAAAATTACATATTCCATCCGCGCAAGTCACTTCCAGAATGACCCAACCTAAAAATAATCTATATCTCGGAAATGGTTAGAGCTAGGTAGATAAAACCAGTATGGAATTGTAGATATTATTATTGGCTTTCAAATGAATCAATCCGATTGCAAACTGGTTAAGTCGTTTCCGAGAAAAACGAAAATTACATATTCCATCCGCACAAGTTACTTCCAGAATGACCCAACATAAAATTATTCTATATCTCGGAAAAACGAAAATTACATATTCCATCCGCACAATTCACTTCCAGAATGACCCAACCTAAAAATAATCTATATCTCGGAAACTATGAGTGCTAGGTAGACAAAACCAGTATGGAATTGTAGTTATTATTATTGGCTTTCAAATGAATCAATCTGATTACAAATCGCTTAAGTCGTTTCCGAGAAAAACGAAAATTACATATTCCATCCGCACAAGTCACTTCCAGAATGACCCAACATAAAATTATTCTATATATCGGAAACTGTGAGTGCTAGGTAGACAAAACCAGTATGGAATTGTAGATATTATTATTGGCTTTCAAATGAATCAATCCGATTGCAAATCGGTTATGTTGTTTTCGAGAAAAACGAAAATTACATATTCCATCCGCACAAGTCACTTCCAGAATGACCCAACATAAAATTATTCTATATCTCGGAAACCGTGAGTGCTAGGTAGACAAAACCAGTATGGAATTGTAGATATTATTATTGGCTTTCAAATGAAATAATCCGATTGCAAATCGCTTAAGTCGTTTCCGAGAAAAACGAAAATTACATATTCCATCCGCACAAGTCACTTCCAGAATGACCCAACCTAAAAATAATCTATATCTCGGAAACGGTTAGAGCTAGGTAGATAAAACCAGTATGTAATTGTAGATATTATTATTGGCTTTCAAATGACTCAATCCGATTACAAATCGCTTAAGTCGTTTCCGAGAAAAACGAAAATTACATATTCCATCCGCGCAAGTCACTTCCAGAATGACCCAACCTAAAAATAATCTATATCTCGGAAATGGTTAGAGCTAGGTAGATAAAACCAGTATGGAATTGTAGATATTATTATTGGCTTTCAAATGAATCAATCCGATTGCAAATCGCTTAAGTCGTTTCCGAGAAAAACGAAAATTACATATTCCATCCGCACAAGTCACTTCCAGAATGACCCAACATAAAATTATTCTGTATCTCGGAAACTGTGAGTGTTATGTAGACAAATCCACTATGGAATTGTAGATATTATTATTGGCTTTCAAATGAATCAATCCGATTGCAAATCGGTTAAGTCGTTTCCGAGAAAATCGAAAATTACATATTCCATCCGCACAAGTCACTTCCAGAATGACCCAACCTAAAAATAATCTATATCTCGGAAACGGTGAGAGCTAGGTAGACAAAACCAGTATGGAATTGTAGATATTATTATTGGCTTTCAAATGAATTAATCCGATTGCAAATCGCTTAAGTCGTTTCCGAGAAAATCGAAAATTACATATTCCATCCGCACAAGTCACTTCCAGAATGAACCAACATAAAATTATTCTATATCTCGGAAACTGTGAGTGCTAGGTAGACAAAACCAGTATGGAATTGTAGATATTATTATTGGCTTTCAAATGAATCAATCCGATTGCAAATCGGTTAAGTCGTTTACGAGAAAAACGAAAATTGCATATTCCATCCGCACAAGTCACTTCCAGAATGACCCAACATAAAATTATTCTATATCTCGGAAACTGTGAGTGCTAGGTAGACAAAACCAGTATGGAATTGTAAATATTATTATTGGCTTTCAAATGAATCAATCCGATTGCAAATCGCTTAAGTCGTTTCCGAGAAAAACGAAAATTACACATCCGCACAAGTCGCTTCCAGAATTAACCAACATAAAATTATTCTATATCTGTGAGTGTTATGTAGACAAATCCAGTATGGAATTGTAGATATTATTATTGGCTTTCAAATGAATCAATCCGATTAACCAACATAAAATTATTCTATATCTCGGAAACTGTGAGTGCTAGGTAGATAAAACCAGTATGAAATGAATCAATCCGATTGCAAATCGGTTAAGTCGTTTCCGAGAAAATCGAAAATTACATATTCCATCCGCACAAGTCACTTCCAGAATGACCCAACCTAAAAATAATCTATATCTCGGAAACAGTAAGAGCTAGGTAGATAAAACCAGTATGGAATTGTAGATATTATTATTGGCTTTCAAATGAATCAATCCGATTGCAAATCGCTTAAGTCGTTTCCGAGAAAATCGAAAATTACATATTCCATCCGCACAAGTCACTTCCAGAATGACCCAACCTAAAAATAATCTATATCTCGGAAACGGTGAGAGCTAGGTAGATAAAACCAGTATGGAATTGTAGATATTATTATTGGCTTTCAAATGAATCAATCCGATTGCAAACTGGTTAAGTCGTTTCCGAGAAAAACGAAAATTACATATTCCATCCGCACAAGTTACCTCCAGAATGACCCAACATAAAATTATTCTATATCTCGGAAAAACGAAAATTACATATTCCATCCGCACAATTCACTTCCAGAATGACCCAACCTAAAAATAATCTATATCTCGGAAACTATGAGTGCTAGGTAGACAAAACCAGTATGGAATTGTAGTTATTATTATTGGCTTTCAAATGAATCAATCTGATTACAAATCGGTTAAGTCGTTTCCGAGAAAAACGAAAATTACATATTCCATCCGCACAAGTCACTTCCAGAATGACCCAACATAAAATTATTCTATATCTCGGAAACTGTGAGTGGTAGGTAGACAAAACCAGTATGGAATTGTAGATATTATTATTGGCTTTCAAATGAATCAATCCGATTGCAAATCGCTTAAGTCGTTTCCGAGAAAAACGAAAATTACATATTCCATCCGCACAGGTCACTTCCAGAATGACCCAACCTAAAAATAATCTATATCTCGGAAACGGTAAGTGCTAGGTAGAAAGAACCAGTATGGAATTGTAGATATTATTATTGGCTTTCAAATGAATCAATCCGATTGCAAAGCGTTTAAGTCGTTTCCGAGAAAAACGAAAATTACATATTCCATCCGCACAAGTCACTTCCAGAATGACCCAACCTAAAAATAATCTATATCTCGGAAAACGGTAAGTGCTAGGTAGACATAACCAGTATGGAATTGTAGATATTATTATTGGCTTTCAAATGAATCAATCCGATTGCAAAGCGTTTAAGTCGTTTCCGAGAAAAACGAAAATTACATATTCCATCCGCACAAGTCACTTCCAGAATGACCCAACATAAAATTATTCTATATCTCGGAAACTGTGAGTGGTAGGTAGACAAAACCAGTATGGAATTGTAGATATTATTATTGGCTTTCAAATGAATCAATCCGATTGCAAATCGGTTATGTTGTTTTCGAGAAAAACGAAAATTACATATTCCATCCGCACAAGTCACTTCCAGAATGACCCGACATAAAATTATTCTATATCTCGGAAACCGTGAGTGCTAGGTAGACAAAACCAGTATGGAATTGTAGATATTATTATTGGCTTTCAAATGAATTAATCCGATTGCAAATCGCTTAAGTCGTTTCCGAGAAAAACGAAAATTACATATTCCATCCGCACAAGTCACTTCCAGAATGACCCAACATAAAAATAATCTATATCTCGGAAACGGTTAGAGCTAGGTAGATAAAACCAGTATGTAATTGTAGATATTATTATTGGCTTTCAAATGACTCAATCCGATTACAAATCGCTTAAGTCGTCTCCGAGAAAAACGAAAATTACATATTCCATCCGCGCAAGTCACTTCCAGAATGACCCAACCTAAAAATAATCTATATCTCGGAAATGGTTAGAGCTAGGTAGATAAAACCAGTATGGAATTGTAGATATTATTATTGGCTTTCAAATGAATCAATCCGATTGCAAACTGGTTAAGTCGTTTCCGAGAAAAACGAAAATTACATATTCCATCCGCACAAGTTACTTCCAGAATGACCCAACATAAAATTATTCTATATCTCGGAAAAACGAAAATTACATATTCCATCCGCACAATTCACTTCCAGAATGACCCAACCTAAAAATAATCTATATCTCGGAAACTATGAGTGCTAGGTAGACAAAACCAGTATGGAATTGTAGTTATTATTATTGGCTTTCAAATGAATCAATCTGATTACAAATCGCTTAAATCGTTTCCGAGAAAAACGAAAATTACATATTCCATCCGCACAAGTCACTTCCAGAATGACCCAACATAAAATTATTCTATATATCGGAAACTGTGAGTGCTAGGTAGACAAAACCAGTATGGAATTGTAGATATTATTATTGGCTTTCAAATGAATCAATCCGATTGCAAATCGGTTATGTTGTTTTCGAGAAAAACGAAAATTACATATTCCATCCGCACAAGTCACTTCCAGAATGACCCAACATAAAATTATTCTATATCTCGGAAACCGTGAGTGCTAGGTAGACAAAACCAGTATGGAATTGTAGATATTATTATTGGCTTTCAAATGAATTAATCCGATTGCAAATCGCTTAAGTCGTTTCCGAGAAAAACGAAAATTACATATTCCATCCGCACAAGTCACTTCCAGAATGACCCAACCTAAAAATAATCTATATCTCGGAAACGGTTAGAGCTAGGTAGATAAAACCAGTATGTAATTGTAGATATTATTATTGGCTTTCAAATGACTCAATCCGATTACAAATCGCTTAAGTCGTCTCCGAGAAAAACGAAAATTACATATTCCATCCGCGCAAGTCACTTCCAGAATGACCCAACCTAAAAATAATCTATATCTCGGAAATGGTTAGAGCTAGGTAGATAAAACCAGTATGGAATTGTAGATATTATTATTGGCTTTCAAATGAATCAATCCGATTGCAAACTGGTTAAGTCGTTTCCGAGAAAAACGAAAATTACATATTCCATCCGCACAAGTTACTTCCAGAATGACCCAACATAAAATTATTCTATATCTCGGAAAAACGAAAATTACATATTCCATCCGCACAATTCACTTCCAGAATGACCCAACCTAAAAATAATCTATATCTCGGAAACTATGAGTGCTAGGTAGACAAAACCAGTATGGAATTGTAGTTATTATTATTGGCTTTCAAATGAATCAATCTGATTACAAATCGCTTAAGTCGTTTCCGAGAAAAACGAAAATTACATATTCCATCCGCACAAGTCACTTCCAGAATGACCCAACATAAAATTATTCTATATATCGGAAACTGTGAGTGCTAGGTAGACAAAACCAGTATGGAATTGTAGATATTATTATTGGCTTTCAAATGAATCAATCCGATTGCAAATCGGTTATGTTGTTTTCGAGAAAAACGAAAATTACATATTCCATCCGCACAAGTCACTTCCAGAATGACCCAACATAAAATTATTCTATATCTCGGAAACCGTGAGTGCTAGGTAGACAAAACCAGTATGGAATTGTAGATATTATTATTGGCTTTCAAATGAATTAATCCGATTGCAAATCGCTTAAGTCGTTTCCGAGAAAAACGAAAATTACATATTCCATCCGCACAAGTCACTTCCAGAATGACCCAACCTAAAAATAATCTATATCTCGGAAACGGTTAGAGCTAGGTAGATAAAACCAGTATGTAATTGTAGATATTATTATTGGCTTTCAAATGACTCAATCCGATTACAAATCGCTTAAGTCGTTTCCGAGAAAAACGAAAATTACATATTCCATCCGCGCAAGTCACTTCCAGAATGACCCAACCTAAAAATAATCTATATCTCGGAAATGGTTAGAGCTAGGTAGATAAAACCAGTATGGAATTGTAGATATTATTATTGGCTTTCAAATGAATCAATCCGATTGCAAATCGCTTAAGTCGTTTCCGAGAAAAACGAAAATTACATATTCCATCCGCACAAGTCACTTCCAGAATGACCCAACATAAAATTATTCTGTATCTCGGAAACTGTGAGTGTTATGTAGACAAATCCACTATGGAATTGTAGATATTATTATTGGCTTTCAAATGAATCAATCCGATTGCAAATCGGTTAAGTCGTTTCCGAGAAAATCGAAAATTACATATTCCATCCGCACAAGTCACTTCCAGAATGACCCAACCTAAAAATAATCTATATCTCGGAAACGGTGAGAGCTAGGTAGACAAAACCAGTATGGAATTGTAGATATTATTATTGGCTTTCAAATGAATTAATCCGATTGCAAATCGCTTAAGTCGTTTCCGAGAAAATCGAAAATTACATATTCCATCCGCACAAGTCACTTCCAGAATGAACCAACATAAAATTATTCTATATCTCGGAAACTGTGAGTGCTAGGTAGACAAAACCAGTATGGAATTGTAGATATTATTATTGGCTTTCAAATGAATCAATCCGATTGCAAATCGGTTAAGTCGTTTACGAGAAAAACGAAAATTGCATATTCCATCCGCACAAGTCACTTCCAGAATGACCCAACATAAAATTATTCTATATCTCGGAAACTGTGAGTGCTAGGTAGACAAAACCAGTATGGAATTGTAAATATTATTATTGGCTTTCAAATGAATCAATCCGATTGCAAATCGCTTAAGTCGTTTCCGAGAAAAACGAAAATTACACATCCGCACAAGTCGCTTCCAGAATTAACCAACATAAAATTATTCTATATCTCGGAAACTGTGAGTGTTATGTAGACAAATCCAGTATGGAATTGTAGATATTATTATTGGCTTTCAAATGAATCAATCCGATTAACCAACATAAAATTATTCTATATCTCGGAAACTGTGAGTGCTAGGTAGATAAAACCAGTATGAAATGAATCAATCCGATTGCAAATCGGTTAAGTCGTTTCCGAGAAAATCGAAAATTACATATTCCATCCGCACAAGTCACTTCCAGAATGACCCAACCTAAAAATAATCTATATCTCGGAAACAGTAAGAGCTAGGTAGATAAAACCAGTATGGAATTGTAGATATTATTATTGGCTTTCAAATGAATCAATCCGATTGCAAATCGCTTAAGTCGTTTCCGAGAAAATCGAAAATTACATATTCCATCCGCACAAGTCACTTCCAGAATGACCCAACCTAAAAATAATCTATATCTCGGAAACGGTGAGAGCTAGGTAGATAAAACCAGTATGGAATTGTAGATATTATTATTGGCTTTCAAATGAATCAATCCGATTGCAAACTGGTTAAGTCGTTTCCGAGAAAAACGAAAATTACATATTCCATCCGCACAAGTTACCTCCAGAATGACCCAACATAAAATTATTCTATATCTCGGAAAAACGAAAATTACATATTCCATCCGCACAATTCACTTCCAGAATGACCCAACCTAAAAATAATCTATATCTCGGAAACTATGAGTGCTAGGTAGACAAAACCAGTATGGAATTGTAGTTATTATTATTGGCTTTCAAATGAATCAATCTGATTACAAATCGGTTAAGTCGTTTCCGAGAAAAACGAAAATTACATATTCCATCCGCACAAGTCACTTCCAGAATGACCCAACATAAAATTATTCTATATCTCGGAAACTGTGAGTGCTAGGTAGACAAAACCAGTATGGAATTGTAGATATTATTATTGGCTTTCAAATGAATCAATCCGATTGCAAATCGGTTATGTTGTTTTCGAGAAAAACGAAAATTACATATTCCATCCGCACAAGTCACTTCCAGAATGACCCGACATAAAATTATTCTATATCTCGGAAACCGTGAGTGCTAGGTAGACAAAACCAGTATGGAATTGTAGATATTATTATTGGCTTTCAAATGAATTAATCCGATTGCAAATCGCTTAAGTCGTTTCCGAGAAAAACGAAAATTACATATTCCATCCGCACAAGTCACTTCCAGAATGACCCAACATAAAAATAATCTATATCTCGGAAACGGTTAGAGCTAGGTAGATAAAACCAGTATGTAATTGTAGATATTATTATTGGCTTTCAAATGACTCAATCCGATTACAAATCGCTTAAGTCGTCTCCGAGAAAAACGAAAATTACATATTCCATCCGCGCAAGTCACTTCCAGAATGACCCAACCTAAAAATAATCTATATCTCGGAAATGGTTAGAGCTAGGTAGATAAAACCAGTATGGAATTGTAGATATTATTATTGGCTTTCAAATGAATCAATCCGATTGCAAACTGGTTAAGTCGTTTCCGAGAAAAACGAAAATTACATATTCCATCCGCACAAGTTACTTCCAGAATGACCCAACATAAAATTATTCTATATCTCGGAAAAACGAAAATTACATATTCCATCCGCACAATTCACTTCCAGAATGACCCAACCTAAAAATAATCTATATCTCGGAAACTATGAGTGCTAGGTAGACAAAACCAGTATGGAATTGTAGTTATTATTATTGGCTTTCAAATGAATCAATCTGATTACAAATCGCTTAAATCGTTTCCGAGAAAAACGAAAATTACATATTCCATCCGCACAAGTCACTTCCAGAATGACCCAACATAAAATTATTCTATATATCGGAAACTGTGAGTGCTAGGTAGACAAAACCAGTATGGAATTGTAGATATTATTATTGGCTTTCAAATGAATCAATCCGATTGCAAATCGGTTATGTTGTTTTCGAGAAAAACGAAAATTACATATTCCATCCGCACAAGTCACTTCCAGAATGACCCAACATAAAATTATTCTATATCTCGGAAACCGTGAGTGCTAGGTAGACAAAACCAGTATGGAATTGTAGATATTATTATTGGCTTTCAAATGAATTAATCCGATTGCAAATCGCTTAAGTCGTTTCCGAGAAAAACGAAAATTACATATTCCATCCGCACAAGTCACTTCCAGAATGACCCAACCTAAAAATAATCTATATCTCGGAAACGGTTAGAGCTAGGTAGATAAAACCAGTATGTAATTGTAGATATTATTATTGGCTTTCAAATGACTCAATCCGATTACAAATCGCTTAAGTCGTTTCCGAGAAAAACGAAAATTACATATTCCATCCGCGCAAGTCACTTCCAGAATGACCCAACCTAAAAATAATCTATATCTCGGAAATGGTTAGAGCTAGGTAGATAAAACCAGTATGGAATTGTAGATATTATTATTGGCTTTCAAATGAATCAATCCGATTGCAAATCGCTTAAGTCGTTTCCGAGAAAAACGAAAATTACATATTCCATCCGCACAAGTCACTTCCAGAATGACCCAACATAAAATTATTCTGTATCTCGGAAACTGTGAGTGTTATGTAGACAAATCCACTATGGAATTGTAGATATTATTATTGGCTTTCAAATGAATCAATCCGATTGCAAATCGGTTAAGTCGTTTCCGAGAAAATCGAAAATTACATATTCCATCCGCACAAGTCACTTCCAGAATGACCCAACCTAAAAATAATCTATATCTCGGAAACGGTGAGAGCTAGGTAGACAAAACCAGTATGGAATTGTAGATATTATTATTGGCTTTCAAATGAATTAATCCGATTGCAAATCGCTTAAGTCGTTTCCGAGAAAATCGAAAATTACATATTCCATCCGCACAAGTCACTTCCAGAATGAACCAACCTAAAAATAATCTATATCTCGGAAACTGTGAGACAAAACCAGTATGGAATTGTAGATATTATTATTGGCTTTCAAATGAATCAATCCGATTGCAAATCGGTTAAGTCGTTTACGAGAAAAACGAAAATTGCATATTCCATCCGCACAAGTCACTTCCAGAATGACCCAACATAAAATTATTCTATATCTCGGAAACTGTGAGTGCTAGGTAGACAAAACCAGTATGGAATTGTAAATATTATTATTGGCTTTCAAATGAATCAATCCGATTGCAAATCGCTTAAGTCGTTTCCGAGAAAAACGAAAATTACACATCCGCACAAGTCGCTTCCAGAATTAACCAACATAAAATTATTCTATATCTCGGAAACTGTGAGTGTTATGTAGACAAATCCAGTATGGAATTGTAGATATTATTATTGGCTTTCAAATGAATCAATCCGATTAACCAACATAAAATTATTCTATATCTCGGAAACTGTGAGTGCTAGGTAGATAAAACCAGTATGAAATGAATCAATCCGATTGCAAATCGGTTAAGTCGTTTCCGAGAAAATCGAAAATTACATATTCCATCCGCACAAGTCACTTCCAGAATGACCCAACCTAACAATAATCTATATCTCGGAAACAGTAAGAGCTAGGTAGATAAAACCAGTATGGAATTGTAGATATTATTATTGGCTTTCAAATGAATCAATCCGATTGCAAATCGCTTAAGTCGTTTCCGAGAAAATCGAAAATTACATATTCCATCCGCACAAGTCACTTCCAGAATGACCCAACCTAAAAATAATCTATATCTCGGAAACGGTGAGAGCTAGGTAGACAAAACCAGTATGGAATTGTAGATATTATTATTGGCTTTCAAATGAATTAATCCGATTGCAAATCGCTTAAGTCGTTTCCGAGAAAATCGAAAATTACATATTCCATCCGCACAAGTCACTTCCAGAATGAACCAACATAAAATTATTCTATATCTCGGAAACTGTGAGTGATAGGTAGACAAAACCAGTATGGAATTGTAGATATTATTATTGGCTTTCAAATGAATCAATCCGATTGTAAATCGGTTGAGTCGTTTACGAGAAAAACGAAAATTACATATTCCATCCGCACAAGTCACTTCCAGAATGACCCAACATAAAATTAGTCTATATCTCGGAAACTGTGAGTGCTAGGTAGACAAAACCAGTATGGAATTGTAAATATTATTATTGGCTTTCAAATGAATCAATCCGATTGCAAATCGCTTAAGTCGTTTCCGAGAAAAACGAAAATTACACATCCGCACAAGTCGCTTCCAGAATTAACCAACCTAAAAATAATCTATATCTCGGAAACGGTAAGAGTTAGGTAGACAAAACCAGTATGGAATTGTAGATATTATTATTGGCTTTCAAATGAATCAATCCGATTACAAAACGCTTTAGTCGTTTCCGAGAAAAACGAAAATTACATATTCCATCCGCACAAGTTACTTCCAGAATGACCCAACATAAAATTATTCTATATCTCGGAAAAACGAAAATTACATATTCCATCCGCACAATTCACTTCCAGAATGACCCAACCTAAAAATAATCTATATCTCGGAAACTATGAGTGCTAGGTAGACAAAACCAGTATGGAATTGTAGTTATTATTATTGGCTTTCAAATGAATCAATCTGATTACAAATCGGTTAAGTCGTTTCCGAGAAAAACGAAAATTACATATTCCATCCGCACAAGTCACTTCCAGAATGACCCAACATAAAATTATTCTATATCTCGGAAACTGTGAGTGCTAGGTAGACAAAACCAGTATGGAATTGTAGATATTATTATTGGCTTTCAAATGAATCAATCCGATTGCAAATCGGTTATGTTGTTTTCGAGAAAAACGAAAATTACATATTCCATCCGCACAAGTCACTTCCAGAATGACCCAACATAAAATTATTCTATATCTCGGAAACCGTGAGTGCTAGGTAGACAAAACCAGTATGGAATTGTAGATATTATTATTGGCTTTCAAATGAATTAATCCGATTGCAAATCGCTTAAGTCGTTTCCGAGAAAAACGAAAATTACATATTCCATCCGCACAAGTCACTTCCAGAATGACCCAACCTAAAAATAATCTATATCTCGGAAACGGTTAGAGCTAGGTAGATAAAACCAGTATGTAATTGTAGATATTATTATTGGCTTTCAAATGACTCAATCCGATTACAAATCGCTTAAGTCGTCTCCGAGAAAAACGAAAATTACATATTCCATCCGCGCAAGTCACTTCCAGAATGACCCAACCTAAAAATAATCTATATCTCGGAAATGGTTAGAGCTAGGTAGATAAAACCAGTATGGAATTGTAGATATTATTATTGGCTTTCAAATGAATCAATCCGATTGCAAACTGGTTAAGTCGTTTCCGAGAAAACGAAAATTACATATTCCATCCGCACAAGTTACTTCCAGAATGACCCAACATAAAATTATTCTATATCTCGGAAAAACGAAAATTACATATTCCATCCGCACAATTCACTTCCAGAATGACCCAACCTAAAAATAATCTATATCTCGGAAACTATGAGTGCTAGGTAGACAAAACCAGTATGGAATTGTAGTTATTATTATTGGCTTTCAAATGAATCAATCTGATTACAAATCGCTTAAGTCGTTTCCGAGAAAAACGAAAATTACATATTCCATCCGCACAAGTCACTTCCAGAATGACCCAACATAAAATTATTCTATATATCGGAAACTGTGAGTGCTAGGTAGACAAAACCAGTATGGAATTGTAGATATTATTATTGGCTTTCAAATGAATTAATCCGATTGCAAATCGCTTAAGTCGTTTCCGAGAAAAACGAAAATTACATATTCCATCCGCACAAGTCACTTCCAGAATGACCCAACCTAAAAATAATCTATATCTCGGAAACGGTTAGAGCTAGGTAGATAAAACCAGTATGTAATTGTAGATATTATTATTGGCTTTCAAATGACTCAATCCGATTACAAATCGCTTAAGTCGTTTCCGAGAAAAACGAAAATTACATATTCCATCCGCGCAAGTCACTTCCAGAATGACCCAACCTAAAAATAATCTATATCTCGGAAATGGTTAGAGCTAGGTAGATAAAACCAGTATGGAATTGTAGATATTATTATTGGCTTTCAAATGAATCAATCCGATTGCAAATCGCTTAAGTCGTTTCCGAGAAAAACGAAAATTACATATTCCATCCGCACAAGTCACTTCCAGAATGACCCAACATAAAATTATTCTGTATCTCGGAAACTGTGAGTGTTATGTAGACAAATCCACTATGGAATTGTAGATATTATTATTGGCTTTCAAATGAATCAATCCGATTGCAAATCGTTTAAGTCGTTTCCGAGAAAATCGAAAATTACATATTCCATCCGCACAAGTCACTTCCAGAATGACCCAACCTAAAAATAATCTATATCTCGGAAACGGTGAGAGCTAGGTAGACAAAACCAGTATGGAATTGTAGATATTATTATTGGCTTTCAAATGAATTAATCCGATTGCAAATCGCTTAAGTCGTTTCCGAGAAAATCGAAAATTACATATTCCATCCGCACAAGTCACTTCCAGAATGAACCAACATAAAATTATTCTATATCTCGGAAACTGTGAGTGCTAGGTAGACAAAACCAGTATGGAATTGTAGATATTATTATTGGCTTTCAAATGAATCAATCCGATTGCAAATCGGTTAAGTCGTTTACGAGAAAAACGAAAATTGCATATTCCATCCGCACAAGTCACTTCCAGAATGACCCAACATAAAATTATTCTATATCTCGGAAACTGTGAGTGCTAGGTAGACAAAACCAGTATGGAATTGTAAATATTATTATTGGCTTTCAAATGAATCAATCCGATTGCAAATCGCTTAAGTCGTTTCCGAGAAAAACGAAAATTACACATCCGCACAAGTCGCTTCCAGAATTAACCAACATAAAATTATTCTATATCTCGGAAACTGTGAGTGTTATGTAGACAAATCCAGTATGGAATTGTAGATATTATTATTGGCTTTCAAATGAATCAATCCGATTAACCAACATAAAATTATTCTATATCTCGGAAACTGTGAGTGCTAGGTAGATAAAACCAGTATGAAATGAATCAATCCGATTGCAAATCGGTTAAGTCGTTTCCGAGAAAATCGAAAATTACATATTCCATCCGCACAAGTCACTTCCAGAATGACCCAACCTAAAAATAATCTATATCTCGGAAACAGTAAGAGCTAGGTAGATAAAACCAGTATGGAATTGTAGATATTATTATTGGCTTTCAAATGAATCAATCCGATTGCAAATCGCTTAAGTCGTTTCCGAGAAAATCGAAAATTACATATTCCATCCGCACAAGTCACTTCCAGAATGACCCAACCAAAAATAATCTATATCTCGGAAACGGTGAGAGCTAGGTAGACAAAACCAGTATGGAATTGTAGATATTATTATTGGCTTTCAAATGAATTAATCCGATTGCAAATCGCTTAAGTCGTTTCCGAGAAAATCGAAAATTACATATTCCATCCGCACAAGTCACTTCCAGAATGAACCAACATAAAATTATTCTATATCTCGGAAACTGTGAGTGCTAGGTAGACAAAACCAGTATGGAATTGTAGATATTATTATTGGCTTTCAAATGAATCAATCCGATTGTAAATCGGTTGAGTCGTTTACGAGAAAAACGAAAATTACATATTCCATCCGCACAAGTCACTTCCAGAATGACCCAACATAAAATTAGTCTATATCTCGGAAACTGTGAGTGCTAGGTAGACAAAACCAGTATGGAATTGTAAATATTATTATTGGCTTTCAAATGAATCAATCCGATTGCAAATCGCTTAAGTCGTTTCCGAGAAAAACGAAAATTACACATCCGCACAAGTCGCTTCCAGAATTAACCAACATAAAATTATTCTATATATCGGAAACTGTGAGTGCTAGGTAGACAAAACCAGTATGGAATTGTAGATATTATTATTGGCTTTCAAATGAATCAATCCGATTGCAAATCGTTTAAGTCGTTTCCGAGAAAAACGAAAATTACATATTCCATCCGCACAAGTCAATTGCAGAATGACCCAACCTAAAAATAATCTATATGTCGGAAACTATGAATGCTAGGTAGACAAAACCAGTATGGAATTGTAGATATTATTATTGGCTTTCAAATGAATCAATCCGATTACAAATCGCTTAAGTCGTTTCCGAGAAAAAACGAAAATTACATATTCCATCCGCACAAGTCACTTCCAGAATGACGCAACATAAAATTGTTCTATATCTCGGAAACTGTGAGTGCTAGGTAGACAAAACCAGTATGGAATTGTAGATATTATTATTGGGTTTCAAATGAATCAATCCGATTGCAAATCGGCTAAGTTGTTTTCGAGAAAAACGAAAATTACATATTCCATCCGCACAAGTCACTTCCAGAATGACCCAACCTAAAAATAATCTATATCTCGGAAACGGTAAGAGTTAGGTAGACAAAACCAGTATGGAATTGTAGACATTATTATTGGCTTTCAAATGAATCAATCCGATTACAAAACGCTTTAGTCGTTTCCGAGAAAAACGAAAATTACATATTCCATCCGCACAATTCACTTCCAGAATGACCCAACCCAAAAATAATCTATATCTCGGAAACTATGAGTGCTAGGTAGACAAAACCAGTATGGAATTGTAGATATTATTATTGGCTTTCAAATGAATCAATCCGATTACAAATCGCTTAAGTCGTTTCCGAGAAAAACGAAAATTACATATTCCATCCGCACAAGTCACTTCCAGAATGACCCAACATAAAATTATTCTATATCTCGGAAACTGTGAGTGCTAGGTAGACAAAACCAATATGGAATTGTAGATATTATTATTGGCTTTCAAATGAATCAATCCGATTGCAAATCTGTTAAGTTGTTTTCGAGAAAAACGAAAATTACATATTCCATCCGCACAAAACACTTCCAGAATGACCCAATATAAAAATAATCTATATCTCGGAAACTATGAGTGCTAGGTAGACAAAACCAGTATGGAATTGTAGATATTATTTTTGGCTTTCAAATGAATCAATCCGATTACAAATCGCTTAAGTCGTTTCCGAGAAAAACGAAAATTACATATTCCATCCGCACAATTCACTTCCAGAATGACCCAACCTAAAAACAATCTATATCTCGCAAACTATGAGTGCTAGGTAGACAAAACCAGTATGGAATTGTAGATATTATTATTGGCTTTCAAATGAATCAATCCTATTACAAATCGCTTAAGTCGTTTCCGAGAAAAACGAAAATTACATATTCCATCCGCACAAGTCACTTCCAGAATGACCCAACATAAAATTATTCTATATCTCGGAAACTGTGAGTGCTAGGTAGACAAAACCAGTATGGAATTGTAGATATTATTATTGGCTTTCAAATGAATAAATCCGATTGCAAATCGGTTAAGTTGTTTTCGAGAAAAACGAAAATTACATATTCCATCCGCACAAGTCACTTCCAGAATGACCCAACATAAAATTATTCTATATCTCGGAAACTGTGAGTGCTAGGTAGACAAAACCAGTATGGAATTGTAGATATTATTATTGGCTTTCAAATGAATAAATCCGATTGCAAATCGCTTAAGTCGTTTCCGAGAAAAACGAAAATTACATATTCCATCCGCACAAGTCACTTCCAGAATGACCCAACCTAAAAATAATCTATATCTCGGAAACGGTTAGAGCTAGGTAGATAAAACCAGTATGGAATTGTAGATATTATTATTGGCTTTCAAATGAATCAATCCGATTGCAAACTGGTTAAGTCGTTTCCGAGAAAAACGAAAATTACATATTCCATCCGCACAAGTTACTTCCAGAATGACCCAACATAAAATTATTCTATATCTCGGAAAAACGAAAATTACATATTCCATCCGCACAATTCACTTCCAGAATGACCCAACCTAAAAATAATCTATATCTCGGAAACTATGAGTGCTAGGTAGACAAAACCAGTATGGAATTGTAGATATTATTATTGGCTTTCAAATGAATCAATCCGATTGCAAATCGGTTATGTTGTTTTCGAGAAAAACGAAAATTACATATTCCATCCGCACAAGTCACTTCCAGAATGACCCAACCTAAAAATAATCTATATCTCGGAAACGGTAAGAGTTAGGTAGACAAAACCAGTATGGAATTGTAGATATTATTATTGGCTTTCAAATGAATCAATCCGATTACAAATCGCTTAAGTCGTTTCCGAGAAAAACGAAAATTACATATTCCATCCGCACAAGTCACTTCCAGAATGACCCAACATAAAATTGTTCTATATCTCGGAAACTGTGAGTGCTAGGTAGACAAAACCAGTATGGAATTGTAGATATTATTATTGGCTTTCAAATGAATCAATCCGATTGCAAATCGGTTATGTTGTTTTCGAGAAAAACGAAAATTACATATTCCATCCGCACAAGTCACTTCCAGAATGACCCAACCTAAAAATAATCTATATCTCGGAAACGGTAAGAGTTAGGTAGACAAAACCAGTATGGAATTGTAGATATTATTATTGGCTTTCAAATGAATCAATCCGATTACAAATCGCTTAAGTCGTTTCCGAGAAAAACGAAAATTACATATTCCATCCGCACAAGTCACTTCCAGAATGACCCAACATAAAATTGTTCTATATCTCGGAAACTGTGAGTGCTAGGTAGACAAAACCAGTATGGAATTGTAGATATTATTATTGGGTTTCAAATGAATCAATCCGATTGCAAATCGGTTAAGTTGTTTTCGAGAAAAACGAAAATTACATATTCCATCCGCACAAGTCACTTCCAGAATGACCCAACCTAAAAATAATCTATATCTCGGAAACGGTAAGAGTTAGGTAGACAAAACCAGTATGGAATTGTAGACATTATTATTGGCTTTCAAATGAATCAATCCGATTACAAAACGCTTTAGTCGTTTCCGAGAAAAACGAAAATTACATATTCCATCCGCACAATTCACTTCCAGAATGACCCAACCCAAAAATAATCTATATCTCGGAAACTATGAGTGCTAGGTAGACAAAACCAGTATGGAATTGTAGATATTATTATTGGCTTTCAAATGAATCAATCCGATTACAAATCGCTTAAGTCGTTTCCGAGAAAAACGAAAATTACATATTCCATCCGCACAAGTCACTTCCAGAATGACCCAACATAAAATTATTCTATATCTCGGAAACTGTGAGTGCTAGGTAGACAAAACCAATATGGAATTGTAGATATTATTATTGGCTTTCAAATGAATCAATCCGATTGCAAATCTGTTAAGTTGTTTTCGAGAAAAACGAAAATTACATATTCCATCCGCACAAAACACTTCCAGAATGACCCAACATAAAAATAATCTATATCTCGGAAACTATGAGTGCTAGGTAGACAAAACCAGTATGGAATTGTAGATATTATTTTTGGCTTTCAAATGAATCAATCCGATTACAAATCGCTTAAGTCGTTTCCGAGAAAAACGAAAATTACATATTCCATCCGCACAATTCACTTCCAGAATGACCCAACCTAAAAACAATCTATATCTCGCAAACTATGAGTGCTAGGTAGACAAAACCAGTATGGAATTGTAGATATTATTATTGGCTTTCAAATGAATCAATCCGATTACAAATCGCTTAAGTCGTTTCCGAGAAAAACGAAAATTACATATTCCATCCGCACAAGTCAATTCCAGAATGACCCAACATAAAATTATTCTATATCTCGGAAACTGTGAGTGCTAGGTAGACAAAACCAGTATGGAATTGTAGATATTATTATTGGCTTTCAAATGAATAAATCCGATTGCAAATCGGTTAAGTTGTTTTCGAGAAAAACGAAAATTACATATTCCATCCGCACAAGTCACTTCCAGAATGACCCAACATAAAATTATTCTATATCTCGGAAACTGTGAGTGCTAGGTAGACAAAACCAGTATGGAATTGTAGATATTATTATTGGCTTTCAAATGAATAAATCCGATTGCAAATCGCTTAAGTCGTTTCCGAGAAAAACGAAAATTACATATTCCATCCGCACAAGTCACTTCCAGAATGACCCAACCTAAAAATAATCTATATCTCGGAAACGGTTAGAGCTAGGTAGATAAAACCAGTATGGAATTGTAGATATTATTATTGGCTTTCAAATGAATCAATCCGATTGCAAACTGGTTAAGTCGTTTCCGAGAAAAACGAAAATTACATATTCCATCCGCACAAGTTACTTCCAGAATGACCCAACATAAAATTATTCTATATCTCGGAAAAACGAAAATTACATATTCCATCCGCACAATTCACTTCCAGAATGACCCAACCTAAAAATAATCTATATCTCGGAAACTATGAGTGCTAGGTAGACAAAACCAGTATGGAATTGTAGTTATTATTATTGGCTTTCAAATGAATCAATCTGATTACAAATCGCTTAAGTCGTTTCCGAGAAAAACGAAAATTACATATTCCATCCGCACAAGTCACTTCCAGAATGACCCAACATAAAATTATTCTATATCTCGGAAACTGTGAGTGCTAGGTAGACAAAACCAGTATGGAATTGTAGATATTATTATTGGCTTTCAAATGAATCAATCCGATTGCAAATCGGTTATGTTGTTTTCGAGAAAAACGAAAATTACATATTCCATCCGCACAAGTCACTTCCAGAATGACCCAACCTAAAAATAATCTATATCTCGGAAACGGTAAGAGTTAGGTAGACAAAACCAGTATGGAATTGTAGATATTATTATTGGCTTTCAAATGAATCAATCCGATTACAAATCGCTTAAGTCGTTTCCGAGAAAAACGAAAATTACATATTCCATCCGCACAAGTCACTTCCAGAATGACCCAACATAAAATTATTCTATATCTCGGAAACTGTGAGTGCTAGATAGACAAAACCAGTATGGAATTGTAGATATTTTTATTGGCTTTCAAATGAATCAATCCGATTGCAAATTGGTTAAGTCGTTTCCGAGAAAAACGAAAATTACATATTCCATCCGCACAAGTCACTTCCAGAATGACCCAACATAAAATTATTCTATATCTCGGAAACTGTGAGTGCTAGGTAGACAAAACCAGTATGGAATTGTAGATATTATTATTGGCTTTCAAATGAATCAATCCGATTGCAAATCGGTTAAGTTGTTTTCGAGAAAAACGAAAATTACATATTCCATCCGCACAAGTCACTTCCAGAATGACCCAACCTAAAAATAATCTATATCTCGGAAACTATGAGTGCTAGGTAGACAAAACCAGTATAGAATTGTAGATATTATTATTGGCTTTCAAATGAATCAATCCGATTGCAAATCGGTTAAATTGTTTTCGAGAAAAACGAAAATTACATATTCCATCCGCGCAAGTCACTTCCAGAATGACCCAACCTAAAAATAATCTATATCTCGGAAACGGTTAGAGCTAGGTAGATAAAACCAGTATGGAATTGTAGATATTATTATTGGCTTTCAAATGAATCAATCCGATTGCAAATCGCTTAAGTCGTTTCCGAGAAAGTCGAAAATTACTTATTCCATCCGCACAAGTCACTTCCAGAATGACCCAACCTAAAAATAATCTGTATCTCGGAAACGGTGAGAGCTAGGTAGACAAAACCAGTATGGAATTGTAGATATTATTATTGGCTTTCAAATGAATTAATCCGAATGCAAATCGCTTAAGTCGTTTCCGAGAAAATCGAAAATTACATATTCCATCCGCACAAGTCACTTCCAGAATGAACCAACATAAAATTATTCTATATCTCGGAAACCGTGAGTGCTAGGTAGACAAAACCAGTATGGAATTGTAGATATTATTATTGGCTTTCAAATGAATTAATCCGATTGCCAATCGCTTAAGTCGTTTCCGAGAAAAACGAAAATTACATATTCCATCCGCACAAGTCACTTCCAGAATGACCCAACCTAAAAATAATCTATATCTCGGAAACGGTTAGAGCTAGGTAGATAAAACCAGTATGTAATTGTAGATATTATTATTGGCTTTCAAATGAATCAATCCGATTGCAAATTGGTTAAGTCGTTTCCGAGAAAAACGAAAATTACATATTCCATCCGCACAAGTCACTTCCAGAATGACCCAACATAAAATTATTCCATATCTCGGAAAAACGAAAATTACATATTCCATCCGCACAATTCACTTCCAGAATGACCCAACCTAAAAATAATCTATATCTCGGAAACTATGAGTGCTAGGTAGACAAAACCAGTATGGAATTGTAGTTATTATTATCCGCACAAGTCACTTCCAGAATGACCCAACATAAAATTATTCCATATCTCGGAAAAACGAAAATTACATATTCCATCCGCACAATTCACTTCCAGAATGACCCAACCTAAAAATAATCTATATCTCGGAAACTATGAGTGCTAGGTAGACAAAACCAGTATGGAATTGTAGTTATTATTATTGGCTTTCAAATGAATCAATCTGATTACAAATCGCTTAAGTCGTTTCCGAGAAAAACGAAAATTACATATTCCATCCGCACAAGTCACTTCCAGAATGACCCAACATAAAATTATTCTATATCTCGGAAACTGTGAGTGCTAGGTAGACAAAACCAGTATGGAATTGTAGATATTATTATTGGCTTTCAAATGAATCTATCCGATTGCAAATCGGTTAAGTTGTTTTCGAGAAAAACGAAAATTACATATTCCATCCGCACAAGTCACTTCCAGAATGACCCAACCTAAAAATAATCTATATCTCGGAAACGGTAAGAGTTACGTAGACAAAACCAGTATGGAATTGTAGATATTATTATTACATATTCCATCCGCACAAGTCACTTCCAGAATGACCCAACATAAAATTATTCTATATCTCGGAAACTGTGAGTGCTAGGTAGACAAAACCAGTATGGAATTGTAGATATTATTATTGGCTTTCAAATGAATCAATCCGATTGCAAATCGGTTAAGTTGTTTTCGAGAAAAACGAAAATTACATATTCCATCCGCACAAGTCACTTCCAGAATGACCCAACCTAAAAATAAGCTATATCTCGGAAACTATGAGTGCTAGGTAGACAAAACCAGTATGGAATTGTAGATATTATTATTGGCTTTCAAATGAATCAATCCGATTGCAAATCGCTTAAGTCGTTTCCGAGAAAAACGAAAATTACATATTCCATCCGCGCAAGTCACTTCCAGAATGACCCAACCTAAAAATAATCTATATCTCGGAAACGGTTAGAGCTAGGTAGATAAAACCAGTATGGAATTGTAGATATTATTATTGGCTTTCAAATGAATCAATCCGATTGCAAATTGGTTAAGTCGTTTTCGAGAAAAACGAAAATTACATATTCCATCCGCACAAGTCACTTCCAGAATGACCCCATAAAATTATTCTGTATCTCGGAAACTGTGAGTGTTAATTAGACAACTCCAGTATGGAATTGTAGATATTATTATTGGCTTTCAAATGAATCAATCCGATTACAAATCGGTTAAGTCGTTTCCGAGAAAATCGAAAATTACATATTCCATCCGCACAAGTCACTTCCAGAATGACCCAACCTAAAAATAATCTGTATCTCGGAAACGGTGAGAGCTAGGTAGACAAAACCAGTATGGAATTGTAGATATTATTATTGGCTTTCAAATGAATTAATCCGATTGCAAATCGCTTAAGTCGTTTCCGAGAAAAGCAAAAATTACATATTCCACCCGCACAAGTCACTTCCAGAATGACCCAACCTAAAAATAATCTATATCTCGGAAACGGTTAGAGCTAGGTAGATAAAACCCGTATGGAATTGTAGATATTATTATTGGCTTTCAAATGAATCAATCCGATTGCAAATCGCTTAAGTCGTTTCCGAGAAAAACGAAAATTACATATTCCATCCGCACAAGTCACTTCCAGAATGACCCAACCTAAAAATAATCTATATCTCGGAAACGGTTAGAGCTAGGTAGATAAAACCAGTATGGAATTGTAGATATTATTATTGGCTTTCAAATGAATTAATCCGATTGCAAATCGGTTAAGTTGTTTTCGAGAAAAACGAAAATTACATATTCCATCCGCACAAGTCACTTCCAGAATGACCCAACCTAAAAATAATCTATATCTCGGAAACGGTAAGAGTTAGGTAGACAAACCCAGTATGGAATTGTAGATATTATTATTGGCTTTCAAATGAATCAATCCGATTACAAATCGCTTAAGTCGTTTCCGCGAAAAACGAAAATTACATATTCCATCCGCACAAGTCACTTCCAGAATGACCCAACCTAAAAATAATCTATATCTCGGAAACGGTTAGAGCTAGGTAGATAAAACCAGTATGGAATTGTAGATATTATTATTGGCTTTCAAATGAATCAATCCGTTTGCAAATTGGTTAAGTCGTTTCCGAGAAAAACGAAAATTACATATTCCATCCGCACAAGTCACTTCCAGAATGACCCAACATAAAATTATTCTATATCTCGGAAAAACTAAAATTACATATTCCATCCGCACAATTCACTTCCAGAATGACCCAACCTAAAAATAATCTATATCTCGGAAACTATGAGTGCTAGGTAGACAAAACCAGTATGGAATTGTAGTTATTATTATTGGCTTTCAAATGAATCAATCTGATTACAAATCGCTTAAGTCGTTTCCGAGAAAAACGAAAATTACATATTCCATCCGCACAAGTCACTTCCAGAATGACCCAACATAAAATTATTCTATATCTCGGAAACTGTGAGTGCTAGGTAGACAAAACCAGTATGGAATTGTAGATATTATTATTGGCTTTCAAATGAATCAATCCGATTGCAAATCGGTTAAGTTGTTTTCGAGAAAAACGAAAATTACATATTCCATCCGCACAAGTCACTTCCAGAATGACCCAACCTAAAAATAATCTATATCTCGGAAACGGTAAGAGTTAGGTAGACAAAACCAGTATGGAATTGTAGATATTATTATTGGCTTTCAAATGAATCAATCCGATTACAAATCGCTTAAGTCGTTTCCGAGAAAAACGAAAATTACATATTCCATCCGCACAAGTCACTTCCAGAATGACCCAACCTAAAAATAATCTATATCTCGGAAACGGTTAGAGCTAGGTAGATAAAACCAGTATGGAATTGTAGATATTATTATTGGCTTTCAAATGAATCAATCCGATTGCAAATTGGTTAAGTCGTTTCCGAGAAAAACGAAAATTACATATTCCATCCGCACAAGTCACTTCCAGAATGACCCAACATAAAATTATTCTATATCTCGGAAACTGTGAGTGCTAGGTAGACAAAACCAGTATGGAATTGTAGATATTATTATTGGATTTCAAATGAATTAATCCGATTGCAAATCGGTTAAGTTGTTTTCGAGAAAAACAAAATTACATATTCCATCCGCACAATTCACTTCCAGAATGACCCAACCTAAAAACAATCTATATCTCGCAAACTATGAGTGCTAGGTAGACAAAACCAGTATGGAATTGTAGATA
Organism: Stomoxys calcitrans; assembly: GCF_963082655.1. Lineage (NCBI taxonomy): Eukaryota > Metazoa > Arthropoda > Insecta > Diptera > Muscidae > Stomoxys > Stomoxys calcitrans. Next base: position 64,935,138 of record NC_081556.1, on the reverse strand, counting down.
TTATTATTGGCTTTCAAATGAATCAATCCGATTACAAATCGCTTAAGTCGTTTCCGAGAAAAACGAAAATTACATATTCCATCCGCACAAGTCACTTCCAGAATGACCCAACATAAAATTATTCTATATCTCGGAAACTGTGAGTGCTAGGTAGACAAAACCAGTATGGAATTGTAGATATTATTATTGGCTTTCAAATGAATAAATCCGATTGCAAATCGGTTAAGTTGTTTTCGAGAAAAACGAAAATTACATATTCCATCCGCACAAGTCACTTCCAGAATGACCCAACATAAAATTATTCTATATCTCGGAAACTGTGAGTGCTAGGTAGACAAAACCAGTATGGAATTGTAGATATTATTATTGGCTTTCAAATGAATAAATCCGATTGCAAATCGCTTAAGTCGTTTCCGAGAAAAACGAAAATTACATATTCCATCCGCACAAGTCACTTCCAGAATGACCCAACCTAAAAATAATCTATATCTCGGAAACGGTTAGAGCTAGGTAGATAAAACCAGTATGGAATTGTAGATATTATTATTGGCTTTCAAATGAATCAATCCGATTGCAAACTGGTTAAGTCGTTTCCGAGAAAAACGAAAATTACATATTCCATCCGCACAAGTTACTTCCAGAATGACCCAACATAAAATTATTCTATATCTCGGAAAAACGAAAATTACATATTCCATCCGCACAATTCACTTCCAGAATGACCCAACCTAAAAATAATCTATATCTCGGAAACTATGAGTGCTAGGTAGACAAAACCAGTATGGAATTGTAGTTATTATTATTGGCTTTCAAATGAATCAATCTGATTACAAATCGCTTAAGTCGTTTCCGAGAAAAACGAAAATTACATATTCCATCCGCACAAGTCACTTCCAGAATGACCCAACATAAAATTATTCTATATCTCGGAAACTGTGAGTGCTAGGTAGACAAAACCAGTATGGAATTGTAGATATTATTATTGGCTTTCAAATGAATCAATCCGATTGCAAATCGGTTATGTTGTTTTCGAGAAAAACGAAAATTACATATTCCATCCGCACAAGTCACTTCCAGAATGACCCAACCTAAAAATAATCTATATCTCGGAAACGGTAAGAGTTAGGTAGACAAAACCAGTATGGAATTGTAGATATTATTATTGGCTTTCAAATGAATCAATCCGATTACAAATCGCTTAAGTCGTTTCCGAGAAAAACGAAAATTACATATTCCATCCGCACAAGTCACTTCCAGAATGACCCAACATAAAATTATTCTATATCTCGGAAACTGTGAGTGCTAGATAGACAAAACCAGTATGGAATTGTAGATATTTTTATTGGCTTTCAAATGAATCAATCCGATTGCAAATTGGTTAAGTCGTTTCCGAGAAAAACGAAAATTACATATTCCATCCGCACAAGTCACTTCCAGAATGACCCAACATAAAATTATTCTATATCTCGGAAACTGTGAGTGCTAGGTAGACAAAACCAGTATGGAATTGTAGATATTATTATTGGCTTTCAAATGAATCAATCCGATTGCAAATCGGTTAAGTTGTTTTCGAGAAAAACGAAAATTACATATTCCATCCGCACAAGTCACTTCCAGAATGACCCAACCTAAAAATAATCTATATCTCGGAAACTATGAGTGCTAGGTAGACAAAACCAGTATGGAATTGTAGATATTATTATTGGCTTTCAAATGAATCAATCCGATTGCAAATCGGTTAAATTGTTTTCGAGAAAAACGAAAATTACATATTCCATCCGCGCAAGTCACTTCCAGAATGACCCAACCTAAAAATAATCTATATCTCGGAAACGGTTAGAGCTAGGTAGATAAAACCAGTATGGAATTGTAGATATTATTATTGGCTTTCAAATGAATCAATCCGATTGCAAATCGCTTAAGTCGTTTCCGAGAAAGTCGAAAATTACTTATTCCATCCGCACAAGTCACTTCCAGAATGACCCAACCTAAAAATAATCTGTATCTCGGAAACGGTGAGAGCTAGGTAGACAAAACCAGTATGGAATTGTAGATATTATTATTGGCTTTCAAATGAATTAATCCGATTGCAAATCGCTTAAGTCGTTTCCGAGAAAATCGAAAATTACATATTCCATCCGCACAAGTCACTTCCAGAATGAACCAACATAAAATTATTCTATATCTCGGAAACCGTGAGTGCTAGGTAGACAAAACCAGTATGGAATTGTAGATATTATTATTGGCTTTCAAATGAATTAATCCGATTGCCAATCGCTTAAGTCGTTTCCGAGAAAAACGAAAATTACATATTCCATCCGCACAAGTCACTTCCAGAATGACCCAACCTAAAAATAATCTATATCTCGGAAACGGTTAGAGCTAGGTAGATAAAACCAGTATGTAATTGTAGATATTATTATTGGTTTTCAAATGAATCAATCCGATTGCAAATTGGTTAAGTCGTTTCCGAGAAAAACGAAAATTACATATTCCATCCGCACAAGTCACTTCCAGAATGACCCAACATAAAATTATTCCATATCTCGGAAAAACGAAAATTACATATTCCATCCGCACAATTCACTTCCAGAATGACCCAACCTAAAAATAATCTATATCTCGGAAACTATGAGTGCTAGGTAGACAAAACCAGTATGGAATTGTAGTTATTATTATCCGCACAAGTCACTTCCAGAATGACCCAACATAAAATTATTCCATATCTCGGAAAAACGAAAATTACATATTCCATCCGCACAATTCACTTCCAGAATGACCCAACCTAAAAATAATCTATATCTCGGAAACTATGAGTGCTAGGTAGACAAAACCAGTATGGAATTGTAGTTATTATTATTGGCTTTCAAATGAATCAATCTGATTACAAATCGCTTAAGTCGTTTCCGAGAAAAACGAAAATTACATATTCCATCCGCACAAGTCACTTCCAGAATGACCCAACATAAAATTATTCTATATCTCGGAAACTGTGAGTGCTAGGTAGACAAAACCAGTATGGAATTGTAGATATTATTATTGGCTTTCAAATGAATCTATCCGATTGCAAATCGGTTAAGTTGTTTTCGAGAAAAACGAAAATTACATATTCCATCCGCACAAGTCACTTCCAGAATGACCCAACCTAAAAATAATCTATATCTCGGAAACGGTAAGAGTTACGTAGACAAAACCAGTATGGAATTGTAGATATTATTATTACATATTCCATCCGCACAAGTCACTTCCAGAATGACCCAACATAAAATTATTCTATATCTCGGAAACTGTGAGTGCTAGGTAGACAAAACCAGTATGGAATTGTAGATATTATTATTGGCTTTCAAATGAATCAATCCGATTGCAAATCGGTTAAGTTGTTTTCGAGAAAAACGAAAATTACATATTCCATCCGCACAAGTCACTTCCAGAATGACCCAACCTAAAAATAAGCTATATCTCGGAAACTATGAGTGCTAGGTAGACAAAACCAATATGGAATTGTAGATATTATTATTGGCTTTCAAATGAATCAATCCGATTGCAAATCGCTTAAGTCGTTTCCGAGAAAAACGAAAATTACATATTACATCCGCGCAAGTCACTTCCAGAATGACCCAACCTAAAAATAATCTATATCTCGGAAACGGTTAGAGCTAGGTAGATAAAACCAGTATGGAATTGTAGATATTATTATTGGCTTTCAAATGAATCAATCCGATTGCAAATCGCTTAAGTCGTTTTCGAGAAAAACGAAAATTACATATTCCATCCGCACAAGTCACTTCCAGAATGACCCCATAAAATTATTCTGTATCTCGGAAACTGTGAGTGTTAATTAGACAACTCCAGTATGGAATTGTAGATATTATTATTGGCTTTCAAATGAATCAATCCGATTACAAATCGGTTAAGTCGTTTCCGAGAAAATCGAAAATTACATATTCCATCCGCACAAGTCACTTCCAGAATGACCCAACCTAAAAATAATCTGTATCTCGGAAACGGTGAGAGCTAGGTAGACAAAACCAGTATGGAATTGTAGATATTATTATTGGCTTTCAAATGAATTAATCCGATTGCAAATCGCTTAAGTCGTTTCCGAGAAAAGCAAAAATTACATATTCCACCCGCACAAGTCACTTCCAGAATGACCCAACCTAAAAATAATCTATATCTCGGAAACGGTTAGAGCTAGGTAGATAAAACCCGTATGGAATTGTAGATATTATTGTTGGCTTTCAAATGAATCAATCCGATTGCAAATCGCTTAAGTCGTTTCCGAGAAAAACGAAAATTACATATTCCATCCGCACAAGTCACTTCCAGAATAACCCAACCTAAAAATAATCTATATCTCGGAAACGGTTAGAGCTAGGTAGATAAAACCAGTATGGAATTGTAGATATTATTATTGGCTTTCAAATGAATTAATCCGATTGCAAATCGGTTAAGTTGTTTTCGAGAAAAACGAAAATTACATATTCCATCCGCACAAGTCACTTCCAGAATGACCCAACCTAAAAATAATCTATATCTCGGAAACGGTAAGAGTTAGGTAGACAAACCCAGTATGGAATTGTAGATATTATTATTGGCTTTCAAATGAATCAATCCGATTACAAATCGCTTAAGTCGTTTCCGCGAAAAACGAAAATTACATATTCCATCCGCACAAGTCACTTCCAGAATGACCCAACCTAAAAATAATCTATATCTCGGAAACTGTGAGACAAAACCAGTATGGAATTGTAGATATTATTATTGGCTTTCAAATGAATCAATCCGATTGCAAATCGGTTAAGTTGTTTTCGAGAAAAACGAAAATTACATATTCCATCCGCACAAGTCACTTCCAGAATGACCCAACCTAAAAATAATCTATATCTCGGAAACTGTGAGACAAAACCAGTATGGAATTGTAGATATTATTATTGGCTTTCAAATGAATCAATCCGTTAGCAAATTGGTTAAGTCGTTTCCGAGAAAAACGAAAATTACATATTCCATCCGCACAAGTCACTTCCAGAATGACCCAACCTAAAAATAATCTATATCTCGGAAACTGTGAGACAAAACCAGTATGGAATTGTAGATATTATTATTGGCTTTCAAATGAATCAATCCGTTTGCAAATTGGTTAAGTCGTTTCCGAGAAAAACGAAAATTACATATTCCATCCGCACAAGTCACTTCCAGAATGACCCAACCTAAAAATAATCTATATCTCGGAAACGGTAAGAGTTAGGTAGACAAACCCAGTATGGAATTGTAGATATTATTATTGGCTTTCAAATGAATCAATCCGATTACAAATCGCTTAAGTCGTTTCCGCGAAAAACGAAAATTACATATTCCATCCGCACAAGTCACTTCCAGAATGACCCAACCTAAAAATAATCTATATCTCGGAAACTGTGAGACAAAACCAGTATGGAATTGTAGATATTATTATTGGCTTTCAAATGAATCAATCCGTTTGCAAATTGGTTAAGTCGTTTCCGAGAAAAACGAAAATTACATATTCCATCCGCACAAGTCACTTCCAGAATGACCCAACCTAAAAATAATCTATATCTCGGAAACGGTAGGAGTTAGGTAGACAAACCCAGTATGGAATTGTAGATATTATTATTGGCTTTCAAATGAATCAATCCGATTACAAATCGCTTAAGTCGTTTCCGCGAAAAACGAAAATTACATATTCCATCCGCACAAGTCACTTCCAGAATGACCCAACCTAAAAATAATCTATATCTCGGAAACTGTGAGACAAAACCAGTATGGAATTGTAGATATTATTATTGGCTTTCAAATGAATCAATCCGTTTGCAAATTGGTTAAGTCGTTTCCGAGAAAAACGAAAATTACATATTCCATCCGCACAAGTCACTTCCAGAATGACCCAACATAAAATTATTCTATATCTCGGAAAAACTAAAATTACATATTCCATCCGCACAATTCACTTCCAGAATGACCCAACCTAAAAATAATCTATATCTCGGAAACTATGAGTGCTAGGTAGACAAAACCAGTATGGAATTGTAGTTATTATTATTGGCTTTCAAATGAATCAATCTGATTACAAATCGCTTAAGTCGTTTCCGAGAAAAACGAAAATTACATATTCCATCCGCACAAGTCACTTCCAGAATGACCCAACATAAAATTATTCTATATCTCGGAAACTGTGAGACAAAACCAGTATGGAATTGTAGATATTATTATTGGCTTTCAAATGAATCAATCCGATTGCAAATCGGTTAAGTTGTTTTCGAGAAAAACGAAAATTACATATTCCATCCGCACAAGTCACTTCCAGAATGACCCAACCTAAAAATAATCTATATCTCGGAAACGGTAAGAGTTAGGTAGACAAAACCAGTATGGAATTGTAGATATTATTATTGGCTTTCAAATGAATCAATCCGATTACAAATCGCTTAAGTCGTTTCCGAGAAAAACGAAAATTACATATTCCATCCGCACAAGTCACTTCCAGAATGACCCAACCTAAAAATAATCTATATCTCGGAAACGGTTAGAGCTAGGTAGATAAAACCAGTATGGAATTGTAGATATTATTATTGGCTTTCAAATGAATCAATAACCAGTATGGAATTGTAGATATTATTGTTGGCTTTCAAATGAATCAATCCGATTGCAAATCGGTTAAGTCGTTTCCGAGAAAAACGAAAATTACATATTCAAACCGCACAAGTCACTACCAGAATGACCCAACCTAAAAATAATCTATATCTCGGAAACGGTAAGAGCTAGGTAGACAAAACCAGCATGGAATTGTAGATATTATTATTGGCTTTCAAATGAATTAATCCGATTGCAAATAGCTGAAGTCGTTTCCGAGAAAATCGAAAATTACATATTCCATCCCCAACCTAAAAATAATCTATATCTCGGAAACGGTAAGAGCTAGGTAGACAAAACTAGTATGGAATTGTCTATATTATTATTGGCTTTCAAATGAATTAATCCGATTGCAAATCGCTTAAAACATTTCCGAGAAAATCGAAAATTACATATTCCATCCGCACAAGTCACTTCCAGAATGACCCAACCTAAAATAATCTATATCTCGGAAACGGTAAGAGCTAGGTAGACAAAACCAGCATTAAATTGTAGATATTATTATTGGCTTTCAAATGAATTAATCCGATTGCAAATCGGTTAAGTCGTTTCCGAGAAAATCGAAAATTACATATTCCATCCGCACAAGTCACTTCCAGAATGACCCAACCTAAAAATAATCTATATCTCGGAAACTGTGAGTGATAGGTAGACAAAACCATCATTAAATTGTAGATATTATTATTGGCTTTCAGATGAATCAATCCGATTGCAAATCGCTTAAGTCGTTTCCGAGAAAATCGAAAATTACATATTCCATCCGCACAAGTCACTTCCAGAATGAACCAACATAAAATTATTCTATATCTCGGAAACCGTAAGAGCTAGGTAGAAAAAACTAGTATGGAATTGTAGATATTATTATTGGCTTTCAAATGAATTAATCCGATTGCAAATCGCTTAAAACATTTCCGAGAAAATCGAAAATTACATATTCCATCCGCACAAGTCACTACCAGAATGACCCAACCTAAAAATAATCTATATCTCGGAAACGGTAAGAGTTAGGTAGACAAAACCAGTATGGAATTGTAGATATTTTTATTGGCTTTCAAATGAATCAATCCGATTGCAAATCGGTTAAGTCGTTTCCGAGAAAATCGAAAATTACATATTCCATCCGCACAAGTCACTTCCAGAATGAACCAACATAAAATTATTCTATATCTCGGAAACGGTAAGAGCTAGGTAGAAAAAATTAGTATGGAATTGTAGATATTATTATTGGCTTTCAAATGAATTAATCCGATTGCAAATCGCTTAAAACATTTCCGAGAAAATCGAAAATTACATATTCCATCCGCACAAGTCACTTCCAGAATGACCCAACCTAAAAATAATCTATATCTCGGAAACTGTGAGTGATAGGTAGACAAAACCAGTATGGAATTGTAGATATTATTATTGGCTTTCAAATGAATCAATCCGATTACAAATCGCTTAAGTCGTTTCCGAGGAAAACGAAAATTACATATTCCATCCGCATAAGTCACTTCCAGAATGACCCAACCTAAAAATAATCTATATCTCGGAAACGGTAAGAGTTAGGTAGACAAAACCAGTATGGAATTGTAGATATTATTGTTGGCTTTCAAATGAATCAATCCGATTGCAAATCGGTTAAGTCGTTTCCGAGAAAAACGAAAATTACATATTCAAACCGCACAAGTCACTACCAGAATGACCCAACCTAAAAATAATCTATATCTCGGAAACGGTAAGAGCTAGGTAGACAAAACCAGCATGGAATTGTAGATATTATTATTGGCTTTCAAATGAATCAATCCGATTGCAAATAGCTGAAGTCGTTTCCGAGAAAATCGAAAATTACATATTCCATCCCCAACCTAAAAATAATCTATATCTCGGAAACGGTAAGAGCTAGGTAGACAAAACTAGTATGGAATTGTCGATATTATTATTGGCTTTCAAATGAATTAATCCGATTGCAAATCGCTTAAAACATTTCCGAGAAAATCGAAAATTACATATTCCATCCGCACAAGTCACTTCCAGAATGACCCAACCTAAAATAATCTATATCTCGGAAACGGTAAGAGCTAGGTAGACAAAACCAGCATTAAATTGTAGATATTATTATTGGCTTTCAAATGAATTAATCCGATTGCAAATCGGTTAAGTCGTTTCCGAGAAAATCGAAAATTACATATTCCATCCGCACAAGTCACTTCCAGAATGACCCAACCTAAAAATAATCTATATCTCGGAAACAGTAAAAGCTAGGTAGACAAAACCAGTATGGAATTGTAGATATTATTATTGGCTTTCAGACGAATCAATCCGATTGCAAATCGCTTAAGTCGTTTCCGAGAAAATCGAAAATTACATATTCCATCTGCACAAGTCACTTCCAGAATGAACCAACATAAAATTATTCTATATCTCGGAAACGGTAAGAGCTAGGTAGAAAAAACTAGTATGGAATTGTAGATATTATTATTGGCTTTCAAATGAATTAATCCGATTGCAAATCGCTTAAAACATTTCCGAGAAAATCGAAAATTACATATTCCATCCGCACAAGTCACTTCCAGAATGACCCAACCTAAAAATAATCTATATCTCGGAAACGGTAAGAGCTAGGTAGACAAAACCAGTATGGAATTGTAGATATTTTTATTGGCTTTCAAATGAATCAATCCGATTGCAAATCGGTTAAGTCGTTTCCGAGAAAATCGAAAATTACATATTCCATCCGCACAAGTCACTTCCAGAATGAACCAACATAAAATTATTCTATATCTCGGAAACGGTAAGAGCTAGGTAGAAAAAACTAGTATGGAATTGTAGATATTATTATTGGCTTTCAAATGAATTAATCCGATTGCAAATCGCTTAAAACATTTCCGAGAAAATCGAAAATTACATATTCCATCCGCACAAGTCACTTCCAGAATGACCCAACCTAAAAATAATCTATATCTCGGAAACTGTGAGTGATAGGTAGACAAAACCAGTATGGAATTGTAGATATTATTATTGGCTTTCAAATGAATCAATCCGATTGCAAATCGCTTAAGTCGTTTCCGAGAAAATCGAAAATTACATATTCCATCCGCACAAGTCACTTCCAGAATGAACCAACATAAAATTATTCTATATCTCGGAAACGGTAAGAGCTAGGTAGAAAAAATTAGTATGGAATTGTAGATATTATTATTGGCTTTCAAATGAATTAATCCGATTGCAAATCGCTTAAAACATTTCCGAGAAAATCGAAAATTACATATTCCATCCGCACAAGTCACTTCCAGAATGACCCAACCTAAAAATAATCTATATCTCGGAAACTGTGAGTGATAGGTAGACAAAACCAGTATGGAATTGTAGATATTATTATTGGCTTTCAAATGAATCAATCCGATTGCAAATCGCTTAAGTCGTTTCCGAGGAAAACGAAAATTACATATTCCATCCGCATAAGTCACTTCCAGAATGACCCAACCTAAAAATAATCTATATCTCGGAAACGGTAAGAGTTAGGTAGACAAAACCAGTATGGAATTGTAGATATTATTGTTGGCTTTCAAATGAATCAATCCGATTGCAAATCGGTTAAGTCGTTTCTGAGAAAATCAAAAATTATATATTCCATCCGCACAAGTCACTTCCAGAATGAACCAACATAAAATTATTCTATAGCTCGGAAACCGTGAGTGCTAGGTAGACAAAACCAGTATAGAATTGTAGATATTATTATTGGCTTTCAAATGAATCAATCCGATTGTAAATCGGTTAAGTCGTTTACGAGAAAAACGAAAATTGCATATTTTATCCGCACAAGTCACTTCCAGAATGACCCAACATAAAATTATTCTATATCTCGGAAACTGTGAGTGCTAGGTAGACAAAACCAGTATGGAATTGTAAATATTATTATTGGCTTTCAAATGAATCAATCCGATTGCAAATCGCTTAAGTCGTTTCCGAGAAAAACGAAAATTACACATCCGCACAAGTCGCTTCCAGAATTAACCAACATAAAATTATTCTATATCTCGGAAACTGTGAGTGCTAGGTAGACAAAACCAGTATGGAATTGTAGATATTATTATTGGCTTTCAAATGAATCAATCCGATTACAAATCGTTTAAGTCGTTTCCGAGAAAAACGAAAATTACATATTCCATCCGCACAAGTCACTTCCAGAATGACCCAACCTAAAAATAATCTATATCTCGGAAACGGTTGGAGCTAGGTAGATAAAACCAGTATGGAATTGTAGATATTATTATTGGCTTTCAAATGAATCAATCCGATTGCAAATCGCTTAAGTCGTTTCCGAGAAAAACGAAAATTACACATCCGCACAAGTCACTTCCAGAATGACCCAACCTAAAAATAATCTATATCTCGGAAACGGTTAGAGCTAGGTAGATAAAACCCGTATGGAATTGTAGATATTATTATTGGCTTTCAAATGAATCAATCCGATTGCAAATCGCTTAAGTCGTTTCCGAGAAAAACGAAAATTACATATTCCATCCGCACAAGTCACTTCCAGAATGACCCAACCTAAAAATAATCTATATCTCGGAAACGGTTAGAGCTAGGTAGATAAAACCAGTATGGAATTGTAGATATTATTATTGGCCTTCAAATGAATTAATCCGATTGCAAATCGGTTAAGTTGTTTTCGAGAAAAACGAAAATTACATATTCCATCCGCACAAGTCACTTCCAGAATGACCCAACCTAAAAATAATCTATATCTCGGAAACGGTAAGAGTTAGGTAGACAAACCCAGTATGGAATTGTAGATATTATTATTGGCTTTCAAATGAATCAATCCGATTACAAATTGCTTAAGTCGTTTCCGCGAAAAACGAAAATTACATATTCCATCCGCACAAGTCACTTCCAGAATGACCCAACCTAAAAATAATCTATATCTCGGAAACGGTTAGAGCTAGGTAGATAAAACCAGTATGGAATTGTAGATATTATTATTGGCTTTCAAATGAATCAATCCGATTGCAAATTGGTTAAGTCGTTTCCGAGAAAAACGAAAATTACATATTCCATCCGCACAAGTCACTTCCAGAATGACCCAACATAAAATTATTCTATATCTCGGAAAAAAGAAAATTACATATTCCATCCGCACAATTCACTTCCAGAATGACCCAACCTAAAAATAATCTATATCTCGGAAACTATGAGTGCTAGGTAGACAAAACCAGTATGGAATTGTAGTTATTATTATTGGCTTTCAAATGAATCAATCTGATTACAAATCGCTTAAGTCGTTTCCGAGAAAAACGAAAATTACATATTCCATCCGCACAAGTCACTTCCAGAATGACCCAACATAAAATTATTCTATATCTCGGAAACTGTGAGTGCTAGGTAGACAAAACCAGTATGGAATTGTAGATATTTGGCTTTCAAATGAATCAATCCGATTGCAAATCGGTTAAGTTGTTTTCGAGAAAAACGAAAATTACATATTCCATCCGCACAAGTCACTTCCAGAATGACCCAACCTAAAAATAATCTATATCTCGGAAACGGTAAGAGTTAGGTAGACAAAACCAGTATGGAATTGTAGATATTATTATTGGCTTTCAAATGAATCAATCCGATTACAAATCGCTTAAGTCGTTTCCGAGAAAAACGAAAATTACATATTCCATCCGCACAAGTCACTTCCAGAATGACCCAACCTAAAAATAATCTATATCTCGGAAACGGTTAGAGCTAGGTAGATAAAACCAGTATGGAATTGTAGATATTATTATTGGATTTCAAATGAATCAATCCGATTGCAAATTGGTTAAGTCGTTTCCGAGAAAAACGAAAATTACATATTCCATCCGCACAAGTCACTTCCAGAATGACCCAACATAAAATTATTCTATATCTCGGAAACTGTGAGTGCTAGGTAGACAAAACCAGTATGGAATTGTAGATATTATTATTGGATTTCAAATGAATCAATCCGATTGCAAATCGCTTAAGTCGTTTCCGAGAAAAACGAAAATTACATATTCCATCCGCACAATTCACTTCCAGAATGACCCAACCTAGAAATAATCTATATCTCGGAAACTATGAGTGCTAGGTAGACAAAACCAGTATGGAATTGTAGATATTATTATTGGCTTTCAAATGAATCAATCCGATTACAAATCGCTTAAGTCGTTTCCGAGAAAAACGAAAATTACACATCCGCACAAGTCACTTCCAGAATGACCCAACATAAAATTATTCTATATCTCGGAAACTGTGAGTGCTAGGTAGACAAAACCAGTATGGAATTGTAGATATTATTATTGGCTTTCAAATGAATCAATCCGATTGCAAATCGGTTAAGTTGTTTTCGAGAAAAACGAAAATTACATATTCCATCCGCACAAGTCACTTCCAGAATGACCCAACCAAAAATTATCTATATCTCGGAAACTATGAGTGCTAGGTAGACAAAACCAGTATGGAATTGTAGATATTATTATTGGCTTTCAAATGAATCAATCCGATTACAAATCGCTTAAGTCGTTTCCGAGAAAAACGAAAATTACATATTCCATCCGCACAAGTCACTTCCAGAATGAACCAACATAAAATTATTCTATATCTCGGAAACTGTGAGTGCTAGGTAGACAAAACCATTATGGAATTGTAGATATTATTATTGGCTTTCAAATGAATCAATCCGATTGCAAATCGGTTAAGTTGTTTTCGAGAAAAACGAAAATTACATATTTCATCCGCACAAGTCACTTCCAGAATGACCCAACCTAAAAATAATCTATATCTCGGAAACGGTAAGAGTTAGGTAGACAAAACCAGTATGGAATTGTAGATATTATTATTGGCTTTCAAATGAATCAATCCGATTACAAATCGCTTAAGCCGTTTCCGAGAAAAACGAAAATTATATATTCCATCCGCACAAGTCACTTCCAGAATGACCCAACCTAAAAATAATCTATATCTCGAAAACGGTTAGAGCTAGGTAGATAAAACCAGTATGGAATTGTAGATATTATTATTGGCTTTCAAATGAATCAATCCGATTGCAAAATGTTTAAGTCGTTTCCGAGAAAAACGAAAATTACATATTCCATCCGCACAAGTCACTTCCAGAATGAACCAACATAAAATTATTCTATATCTCGGAAACTGTGAGTGCTAGGTAGACAAAACCAGTATGGAATTGTAGATATTATTATTTATTGGCTTTCAAATGAATCAATCCGATTACAAATCGGTTAAGTTGTTTTCGAGAAAAACGAAAATTACATATTCCATCCGCACAAGTCACTTCCATTAGGTTGCAAATCGGTTAAGTTGTTTTCGAGAAAAACGAAAATTACATATTCCATCCGCACAAGTCACTTCCAGAATGACCCAACCTAAAAACAATATGTATCTCGGAAACTATGAGTGCTAGGTAGACAAAACCAGTATGGAATTGTAGATATTATTATTGGCTTTCAAATGAATCAATCCGATTACAAATCGCTTAAGTCGTTTCCGAGAAAAACGAAAATTACATATTCCATCCGCACAATTCACTTCCAGAATGACCCAACCTAAAAATAATCTATATCTCGGAAACTATCAGTGCTAGGTAGACAAAACCAGTATGGAATTGTAGATATTATTATTGGCTTTCAAATGAATCAATCCGATTACAAATCGCTTAAGTCGTTTCCGAGAAAAACGAAAATTACATATTCCATCCGCACAAGTCACTTCCATAATGACCCAACCTAAAAATAATCTATATCTCGGAAACTATGAGTGCTAGGTAGACAAAACCAGTGTGGAATTGTAGATATTATTATTGGCTTTCAAATGAATCAATCCGATTACAAATCGCATAAGTCGTTTCCGAGAAAAACGAAAATTACATATTCCATCCGCGCAAGTCACTTCCAGAATGACCCAACCCAAAAATAATCTATATCTCGGAAACGGTTAGAGCTAGGTAGATAAAACCAGTATGGAATTGTAGATATTATTATTGGCTTTCAAATGAATCAATCCGATTGCAAATCGCTTAAGTCGTTTCCGAGAAAAACGAAAATTACATATTCCATCCGCACAAGTCACTTCCAGAATGACCCAACATAAAATTATTCTATATCTCGGAAACTGTGAGTGCTAGGTAGACAAAACCAGTATGGAATTGTAGATATTATTATTGGCTTTCAAATGAATCAATCCGATTGCAAATCGGTTAAGTTGTTTTCGAGAAAAACCAAAATTACATATTCCATCCGCACAAGTCACTTCCAGAATGAACCAACAAAAAATTATTCTATATCTCGGAAACTGTGAGTGCTAGGTAGACAAAACCAGTATGGAATTGCAGATATTATTATTGGCTTTCAAATGAATCAATCCGATTGCAACTTGGTTAAGTCGTTTCCGAGAAAAACGAAAATTACATATTCCATCCGCACAAGTCACTTCCAGAATGACCCAACCTAAAAATAATCTATATCTCGGAAACTGTGAGTGCTAGGTAGACAAAACCAATATGGAATTGTAGATATTATTATTGGCTTTCAAATGAATTAAATCCGATTGCAAATCGGATAAGTTGTTTTCGATAAAAACGAAAATTACATATTCCATCCGCACAAGTCACTTCCAGAATGACCCAACCTAAAAATAATATATATCTCGGAAACTATGAGTGCTAGGTAGACAAAACCAATATGGAATTGTAGATATTATTATTGGCTTTCAAATGAATCAATCCGATTACAAAGCGCTTAAGTCGTTTCCGAGAAAAACGAAAATTACATATTCCATCCGCACAATTCACTTCCAGAATGACCCAACCTAAAAATAATCTATATCTCGGAAACTATGAGTGCTAGGTAGACAAAACCAGTATGGAATTGTAGATATTATTATTGGCTTTCAAATGAATCAATCCGATTAAAAATCGCTTAAGTCGTTTCCGAGAAAAACGAAAATTACATATTCCATCCGCACAAGTCACTTCCAGAATGACCCAACATAAAATTATTCTATATCTCGGAAACTGTGAGCGCTAGGTAGACAAAACCAGTATGGAATTGTAGATATTATTATTGGCTTTCAAATGAATCAATCCGATTGCAAATCGGTTAAGTTGTTTTCGAGAAAAACGAAAATTACATATTCCATCCGCACAAGTCACTTCCAGAATGACTCAACCTAAAAATAATCTATATCTCGGAAACGGTAAGAGTTAGGTAGACAAAACCAGTATGGAATTGTAGATATTATTATTGGCTTTCAAATGAATCAATCCGATTACAAATCGCTTAAGTCGTTTCCGAGAAAAACGAAAATTATATATTCCATCCGCACAAGTCACTTCCAGAATGACCCAACCTAAAAATAATCTATATCTCGGAAACGGTTAGAGCTAGGTAGATAAAACCAGTATGGAATTGTAGATATTATTATTGGCTTTCAAATGAATCAATCCGATTGCAAATTGGTTAAGTCGTTTCCGAGAAAAACGAAAATTACATATTCCATCCGCACAAGTCACTTCCAGAATGAACCAGCATAAAATTATTCTATATCTCGGAAACTGTGAGTGCTAGGTAGACAAAACCAGTATGGAATTGTAGATATTATTATTGGCTTTCAAATGAATCAATCCGATTGCAAATCGGTTAAGTTGTTTTCGAGAAAAACGAAAATTACATATTCCATCCGCACAAGTCACTTCCAGAATGACCCAACCTAAAAATAATCTAAAGGGTGATTTTTTTGAGGTTAGGATTTTCATGCATTAGTATTTGACAGATCACGTGGGATTTCAGACATGGTGTCAAAGAGAAAGATGCTCAGTATGCTTTGACATTTCATCATGAATAGACTTACTAACGAGCAACGCTTGCAAATCATTGAATTTTATTACCAAAATCAGTGTTCGGTTCGAAATGTGTTCATTCACCGTAACGTTGCGTCCAACAGCATCTTTGAAAAAATACGGTCCAATGATTCCACCAGCGTACAAACCAAACAGTGCATTTTTCGGGATGCATGGGCAGTTCTTGAACGGCTTCTGGTTGCTCTTCACTCCAAATGCGGCAATTTTGCTTATTTACGTAGCCATTAAACCAGAAATGAGCCTCATCGCTGAACACATGAATGAACACATTTCGAACCGAACACTGATTTTGGTAATAAAATTCAATGATTTGCAAGCGTTGCTCGTTATTAAGTCTATTCATGATGAAATGTCAAAGCATACTGAGCATCTTTCTCTTTGACACCATGTCTGAAATCCCACGTGATCTGTCAAATACTAATGCATGAAAATCCTAACCTCAAAAAAATCACCCTTTATATCTCGGAAACTATGAGTGCTAGGTAGACAAAACCAGTATGGAATTGTAGATATTATTATTGGCTTTCAAATGAATCAATCCGATTGCAAATCGCTTAAGTCGTTTCCGAGAAAAACGAAAATTACATATTCCATCCATTCCAAGTCACTTCCAGAATGACCCAACCTAAAAATAATCTATATCTCGGAAACGGTTAGAGCTAGGTAGATAAAACCAGTATGGAATTGTAGATATTATTATTGGCTTTCAAATGAATCAATCCGATTGCAAATCGGTTAAGTTGTTTTCGAGAAAAACGAAAATTACATATTCCATCCGCACAAGTCACTTCCAGAATGAACCAACATAAAATTATTCTATATCTCGGAAACTGTGAGTGCTAGGTAGACAAAACCAGTATGGAATTGTAGATATTATTATTGGCTTGCAAATGGATCAATCCGATTGCAAATTGGTTAAGTCGTTTCCGAGAAAAACGAAAATTACATATTCCATCCGCACAAGTCACTTCCAGAATGACCCAACATAAAATTATTCTATATCTCGGAAACTGTGAGTGCTAGGTAGACAAAACCAATATGGAATTGTAGATATTATTATTGGCTTTAAAATGAATCAATCCGATTGCAAATCGGTTAAGTTGTTTTCGAGAAAAACGAAAATTACATATTCCATCCGCACAAGTCACTTCCAGAATGACCTAACCTAAAAATAATCTATATCTCGGAAACTGTGAGTGCTAGGTAGACAAAACCAGTATGGAAATGTAGATATTATTATTGGCTTTCAAATGAATCAATCCGATTACAAATCGCTTAAGTCGTTTTCGAGAAAAACGAAAATTACATATTCCATCCGCACAAGTCACTTCCAGAATGAACCAACATAAAATTATTCTATATCTCGGAAACTGTGAGTGCTAGGTAGACAAAACCAGTATGGAATTGTAGATATTATTATTGGCTTTCAAATGAATCAATCCGATTGCAAATTGGTTAAGTCGTTTCCGAGAAAAACGAAAATTTCATATTCCATCCGCACAAGTCACTTCCAGAATGACCCAACATAAAATTATTCTATATCTCGGAAACTGTGAGTGCTAGGTAGACAAAACCAATATGGAATTGTAGATATTATTATTGGCTTTCAAATGAATCAATCCGATTGCAAATCGGTTAAGTTGTTTTCGAGAAAAACGAAAATTACATATTCCATCCGCACAAGTCACTTCCAGAATGAACCAACATAAAATTATTCTATATCTCGGAAACTGTGAGTGCTAGGTAGACAAAACCAGTATGGAATTGTAGATATTATTATTGGCTTTCAAATGAATCAATCCGATTGCAAATCGGTTAAGTTGTTTTCGAGAAAAACGAAAATTACATATTCCATCCGCACAAGTCACTTCCAGAATGACCCAACCTAAAAATAATCTATATCTCGGAAACTATGAGTGCTAGGTAGACACAACCAGTATGGAATTGTAGATATTATTATTGGCTTTCAAATGAATCAATCCGATTACAAATCGCTTAAGTCGTTTCCGAGAAAAACGAAAATTACATATTCCATCCATTCCAAGTCACTTCCAGAATGACCCAACCTAAAAATAATCTATATCTCGGAAACGGTTAGAGCTAGGTAGACAAAACCAGCATGGAATTGTAGATATTATTATTGGCTTTCAAATGAATCAATCCGATTGCAAATCGCTTAAGTCGTTTCCGAGAAAAACGAAAATTACATATTCCATCCGCACAAGTCATTTCCAGAATGACCCAACATAAAATTATTCTATATCTCGGAAACTGTGAGTGTAAAGTAGACAAATCCAGTATGGAATTGTAGATATTATTATTGGCTTTCAAATGAATCAATCCGATTGCAAATCGGTTAAATTGTTTTCGAGAAAAACGAAAATTACATATTCCATCCGCACAAGTCACTTCCAGAATGACCCAACCTAAAAATAATCTATATCTCGGAAACGGTAAGAGTTAGGTAGACAAAACCAGTATGGAATTGTAGATATTATTATTGGCTTTCAAATGAATCAATCCGATTGCAAATCGGTTAAATTGTTTTCGAGAAAAACGAAAATTACATATTCCATCCGCACAAGTCACTTCCAGAATGACCCAACCTAAAAATAATCTATATCTCGGAAACGGTTAGAGCTAGGTAGATAAAACCAGTATGGAATTGTAGATATTATTATTGGCTTTCAAATGAATCAATCCGATTGCAAATTGGTTAAGTCGTTTCCGAGAAAAACGAAAATTACATATTCCATCCGCACAAGTCACTTCCAGAATGAACCAGCATAAAATTATTCTATATCTCGGAAACTGCGAGTGCTAGGTAGACAAAACCAGTATGGAATTGTAGATATTATTATTGGCTTTCAAATGAATCAATCCGATTGCAAATCGGTTAAGTTGTTTTCGAGAAAAACGAAAATTACATATTCCATCCGCACAAGTCACTTCCAGAATGACCCAACCTAAAAATAATCTATATCTCGGAAACTATGAGTGCTAGGTAGACAAAACCAGTATGGAATTGTAGATATTATTATTGGCTTTCAAATGAATCAATCCGATTACAAATCGCTTAAGTCGTTTCCGAGAAAAACGAAAATGACATATTCCATCCGCGCAAGTCACTTCCAGAATGACCCAACCAAAAAATAATCTATATCTCGGAAACGGTTAGAGCTAGGTAGATAAAACCAGTATGGAATTGTAGATATTATTATTGGCTTTCAAATGAATCAATCCGATTGCAAAACTGTCAGTGTTATGTAGACAAATCCAGTATGGAATTGTAGATATTATTATTGGCTTTCAAATGAATCAATCCGATTGCAAATCGGTTAAGTTGTTTTCGAAAAAAACGAAAATTACATATTCCATCCGCACAAGTCACTTCCAGAATGAACCAACATAAAATTATTCTATATCTCGGAAACTGTGAGTGCTAGGTAGACAAAACCAGTATGGAATTGTAGATATTATTATTGGCTTTCAAATGAATCAATCCGATTGCAAATTGGTTAAGTCGTTTCCGAGAAAAACGAAAATTACATATTCCATCCGCACAAGTCACTTCCAGAATGACCCAACCTAAAAATAATCTATATCTCGGAAACTGTGAGTGCTAGGTAGACAAAACCAGTATGGAATTGTAGATATTATTATTGGCTTTCAAATGAATCAATCCGATTGCAAATCGGATAAGTTGTTTTCGAGAAAAACGAAAATTACATATTCCATCCGCACAAGTCACTTCCAGAATGACCCAACATAAAATTATTCTATATCTCGGAAACTGTGAGTGCTAGGTAGACAAAACCAGTATGGAATTGTAGATATTATTATTGGCTTTCAAATGAATCAATCCGATTGCAAATTGGTTAAGTCGTTTCAGAGAAAAACGAAAATTTCATATTCCATCCGCACAAGTCACTTCCAGAATGAACCAACATAAAATTATTCTATATCTCGGAAACTGTGAGTGCTAGGTAGACAAGACCAGTATGGAATTGTAGATATTATTATTGGCTTTCAAATGAATCAATCCGATTGCAAATCGGTTAAGTTGTTTTCGAGAAAAACGAAAATTACATATTCCATCCGCACAAGTCACTTCCAGAATGACCCAACCTAAAAATAATCTATATCTCGGAAACTATGAGTGCTAGGTAGACACAACCAGTATGGAATTGTAGATATTATTATTGGCTTTCAAATGAATCAATCCGATTACAAATCGCTTAAGTCGTTTCCGAGAAAAACGAAAATTACATATTCCATCCATTCCAAGTCACTTCCAGAATGACCCAACCTAAAAATAATCTATATCTCGGAAACGGTTAGAGCTAGGTAGACAAAACCAGCATGGAATTGTAGATATTATTATTGGCTTTCAAATGAATCAATCCGATTGCAAATCGCTTAAGTCGTTTCCGAGAAAAACGAAAATTACATATTCCATCCGCACAAGTCATTTCCAGAATGACCCAACATAAAATTATTCTATATCTCGGAAACTGTGAGTGTAAAGTAGACAAATCCAGTATGGAATTGTAGATATTATTATTGGCTTTCAAATGAATCAATCCGATTGCAAATCGGTTAAGTTGTTTTCGAGAAAAACGAAAATTACATATTCCATCCGCACAAGTCACATCCAGAATGACCCAACATAAAATTATTCTATATCTCGGAAACTGTGAGTGCTAGGTAGACAAAACCAGTATGGAATTGTAGATATTATTATTGGCTTTCAAATGAATCAATCCGATTGCAAATCGGTTAAATTGTTTTCGAGAAAAACGAAAATTACATATTCCATCCGCACAAGTCACTTCCAGAATGACCCAACCTAAAAATAATCTATATCTCGGAAACGGTAAGAGTTAGGTAGACAAAACCAGTATGGAATTGTAGATATTATTATTGGCTTTCAAATGAATCAATCCGATTACAAATCGCTTAAGTCGTTTCCGAGAAAAACGAAAATTACATATTCCATCCGCACAAGTCACTTCCAGAATGACCCAACCTAAAAATAATCTATATCTCGGAAACGGTTAGAGCTAGGTAGATAAAACCAGTATGGAATTGTAGATATTATTATTGGCTTTCAAATGAATCAATCCGATTGCAAATTGGTTAAGTCGTTTCCGAGAAAAACGAAAATTACATATTCCATCCGCACAAGTCACTTCCAGAATGAACCAGCATAAAATTATTCTATATCTCGGAAACTGCGAGTGCTAGGTAGTATGGAATTGTAGATATTATTATTGGCTTTCAAATGAATCAATCCGATTGCAAATCGGTTAAGTTGTTTTCGAGAAAAACGAAAATTACATATTCCATCCGCACAAGTCACTTCCAGAATGACCCAACCTAAAAATAATCTATATCTCGGAAACTATGAGTGCTAGGTAGACAAAACCAGTATGGAATTGTAGATATTATTATTGGCTTTCAAATGAATCAATCCGATTACAAATCGCTTAAGTCGTTTCCGAGAAAAACGAAAATGACATATTCCATCCGCGCAAGTCACTTCCAGAATGACCCAACCAAAAAATAATCTATATCTCGGAAACGGTTAGAGCTAGGTAGATAAAACCAGTATGGAATTGTAGATATTATTATTGGCTTTCAAATGAATCAATCCGATTGCAAAACTGTCAGTGTTATGTAGACAAATCCAGTATGGAATTGTAGATATTATTATTGGCTTTCAAATGAATCAATCCGATTGCAAATCGGTTAAGTTGTTTTCGAAAAAAACGAAAATTACATATTCCATCCGCACAAGTCACTTCCAGAATGAACCAACATAAAATTATTCTATATCTCGGAAACTGTGAGTGCTAGGTAGACAAAACCAGTATGGAATTGTAGATATTATTATTGGCTTTCAAATGAATCAATCCGATTGCAAATTGGTTAAGTCGTTTCCGAGAAAAACGAAAATTACATATTCCATCCGCACAAGTCACTTCCAGAATGACCCAACCTAAAAATAATCTATATCTCGGAAACTGTGAGTGCTAGGTAGACAAAACCAGTATGGAATTGTAGATATTATTATTGGCTTTCAAATGAATCAATCCGATTGCAAATCGGATAAGTTGTTTTCGAGAAAAACGAAAATTACATATTCCATCCGCACAAGTCACTTCCAGAATGACCCAACATAAAATTATTCTATATCTCGGAAACTGTGAGTGCTAGGTAGACAAAACCAATATGGAATTGTAGATATTATTATTGGCTTTCAAATGAATCAATCCGATTGCAAATCGGTTAAGTTGTTTTCGAGAAAAACGAAAATTACATATTCCATCCGCACAAGTCACTTCCAGAATGAACCAACATAAAATTATTCTATATCTCGGAAACTGTGAGTGCTAGGTAGACAAAACCAGTATGGAATTGTAGATATTATTATTGGCTTTCAAATGAATCAATCCGATTACAAATCGCTTAAGTCGTTTCCGAGAAAAACGAAAATTACATATTCCATCCATTCCAAGTTACTTCCAGAATGACCCAACCTAAAAATAATCTATATCTCGGAAACGGTTAGAGCTAGGTAGACAAAACCAGCATGGAATTGTAGATATTATTATTGGCTTTCAAATGAATCAATCCGATTGCAAATCGCTTAAGTCGTTTCCGAGAAAAACGAAAATTACATATTCCATCCGCACAAGTCATTTCCAGAATGACCCAACATAAAATTATTCTATATCTCGGAAACTGTGAGTGTAAAGTAGACAAATCCAGTATGGAATTGTAGATATTATTATTGGCTTTCAAATGAATCAATCCGATTGCAAATCGGTTAAGTTGTTTTCGAGAAAAACGAAAATTACATATTCCATCCGCACAAGTCACATCCAGAATGACCCAATATAAAATTATTCTATATCTCGGAAACTGTGAGTGCTAGGTAGACAAAACCAGTATGGAATTGTAGATATTATTATTGGCTTTCAAATGAATCAATCCGATTGCAAATCGGTTAAATTGTTTTCGAGAAAAACGAAAATTACATATTCCATCCGCACAAGTCACTTCCAGAATGACCCAACCTAAAAATAATCTATATCTCGGAAACGGTAAGAGTTAGGTAGACAAAACCAGTATGGAATTGTATATATTATTATTGGCTTTCAAATGAATCAATCCGATTACAAATCGCTTAAGTCGTTTCCGAGAAAAACGAAAATTACATATTCCATCCGCACAAGTCACTTCCAGAATGACCCAACCTAAAAATAATCTATATCTCGGAAACGGTGAGAGCTAGGTAGACAAAACCAGTATGGAATTGTAGATATTATTATTGGCTTTCAAATGAATCAATCCGATTGCAAATTGGTTAAGTCGTTTCCGAGAAAAACGAAAATTACATATTCCATCCGCACAAGTCACTTCCAGAATGAACCAGCATAAAATTATTCTATATCTCGGAAACTGTGAGTGCTAGGTAGACAAAACCAGTATGGAATTGTAGATATTATTATTGGCTTTCAAATGAATCAATCCGATTGCAAATCGGTTAAGTTGTTTTCGAGAAAAACGAAAATTACATATTCCATCCGCACAAGTCACTTCCAGAATGACCCAACCTAAAAATAATCTATATCTCGGAAACTATGAGTGCTAGGTAGACAAAACCAGTATGGAATTGTAGATATTATTATTGGCTTTCAAATGAATCAATCCGATTACAAATCGCTTAAGTCGTTTCCGAGAAAAACGAAAATTACATATTCCATCCGCGCAAGTCACTTCCAGAATGACCCAACCTAAAAATAATCTATATCTCGGAAACGGTTGGAGCTAGGTAGATAAAACCAGTATGGAATTGTAGATATTATTATTGGCTTTCAAATGAATCAATCCGATTGCAAAACTGTCAGTGTTATGTAGACAAATCCAGTATGGAATTGTAGATATTATTATTGGCTTTCAAATGAATCAATCCGATTGCAAATCGGTTAAATTGTTTTCGAGAAAAACGAAAATTACATATTCCATCCGCACAAGTCACTTCCAGAATGACCCAACCTAAAAATAATCTATATCTCGGAAACGGTAAGAGTTAGGTAGACAAAACCAGTATGGAATTGTAGATATTATTATTGGCTTTCAAATGAATCAATCCGATTACAAATCGCTTAAGTCGTTTCCGAGAAAAACGAAAATTACATATTCCATCCGCACAAGTCACTTCCAGAATGACCCAACCTAAAAATAATCTATATCTCGGAAACGGTTAGAGCTAGGTAGATAAAACCAGTATGGAATTGTAGATATTATTATTGGCTTTCGAATGAATCAATCCGATTGCAAATTGGTTAAGTCGTTTCCGAGAAAAACGAAAATTACATATTCCATCCGCACAAGTCACTTCCAGAATGAGCCAGCATAAAATTATTCTATATCTCGGAAACTGTGAGTGCTAGGTAGACAAAACCAGTATGGAATTGTAGATATTATTATTGGCTTTCAAATGAATCAATCCGATTGCAAATCGGTTAAGTTGTTTTCGAGAAAAACGAAAATTACATATTCCATCCGCACAAGTCACTTCCAGAATGACCCAACCTAAAAATAATCTATATCTCGGAAACTATGAGTGCTAGGTAGACAAAACCAGTATGGAATTGTAGATATTATTATTGGCTTTCAAATGAATCAATCCGATTACAAATCGCTTAAGTCGTTTCCGAGAAAAACGAAAATTACATATTCCATCCGCGCAAGTCACTTCCAGAATGACCCAACCTAAAAATAATCTATATCTCGGAAACGGTTAGAGCTAGGTAGATAAAACCAGTATGGAATTGTAGATATTATTATTGGCTTTCAAATGAATCAATCCGATTGCAAAACTGTCAGTGTTATGTAGACAAATCCAGTATGGAATTGTAGATATTA
Source organism: Stomoxys calcitrans (assembly GCF_963082655.1). Lineage (NCBI taxonomy): Eukaryota > Metazoa > Arthropoda > Insecta > Diptera > Muscidae > Stomoxys > Stomoxys calcitrans. The sequence continues at coordinate 64,909,679 of NC_081556.1, read as the reverse complement.
TTATTGGCTTTCAAATGAATCAATCCGATTGCAAATCGGTTAAGTTGTTTTCGAGGAAAACGAAAATTACATATTCCATCCGCACAAGTCACTTCCAGAATGAACCAGCAAAAAATTATTCTATATCTCGGAAACTGTGAGTGCTAGGTAGACAAAACCAGTATGGAATTGTAGATATTATTATTGGCTTTCAAATGAATCAATCCGATTGCAAATTGGTTAAGTCGTTTCCGAGAAAAACGAAAATTACATATTCCATCCGCACAAGTCACTTCCAGAATGACCCAACCTAAAAATAATCTATATCTCGGAAACTGTGAGTGCTAGGTAGACAAAACCAATATGGAATTGTAGATATTATTATTGGCTTTCAAATGAATCAATCCGATTGCAAATCGGTTAAGTTGTTTTCGAGAAAAACGAAAATTACATATTCCATCCGCACAAGTCACTTCCAGAATGACCCAACCTAAAAATAATCTATATCTCGGAAACTATGAGTGCTAGGTAGAAAAAACCAGTATGGAATTGTAGATATTATTATTGGCTTTCAAATGAATCAATCCGATTACAAATCGCTTAAGTCGTTTTCGAGAAATTTTGAGTTTGTCGACTGACATAGATGTTTGGGTGTTTTGTTGACACTGAGTTATCTTTTAGGTACCATATTGATGCCTTGTCAGGGAAGGTTTGGTCTCGCCTTCGTAAAATGTATTCTTCTATTGTTTACCTACCTTTCAAGGTGAGAAAGCTTCTGGCTAATTCTCTGTTAATGTCTCAGATACTTTACGGTTTGGAGGTTTTTTCAGGTACTATTCAGGCTAACTTTACAAAATTGAGGCGAATTGTAAATTCCGTTGTGCGGTTTGTCTACAATGTCCGAAGACGAGATCGTATATCTTGCTTCGTAAAACGTTTTCTTAATTGCTCATTTAAAAGGTTTGTTGAGTGTAGGAATTTACTACTTTTTCATAACGTTTTTGCTAATATTAGACCTGTTCCTCTAAGGAGGATTTTTGTATTCTCTCGGTCTACTAGAAACCCGCAATTATTTATTCCTAGAATTAGAAGAAACATATATGCGAGATCATATGCTGTTAGAGTAGCAAGATGCTGGAACCGACTGCCTCATGAATTACGCATCTTTTCCCATTCCAACAACGTTTTCCGTTTAAAACTTTTTGATTTTTATAACTCTTTTGCTGATGGTTAATTTTTTTCTCCTTGTTCTATTCTTACATCGGATTTTCAAAGCTGCACTATTTTTAAAAATAGCTGCGCTTTTTTTAATTCTTGTGCACTTTGTTGGACCACTTTCTATTTATCGCTCTCTTCCATTTGGATTTCTTTTATATTCTTTATTTTTAATGGCTGGGGAGCCAAATATTAGGTAAATATTATAAAGTACCTTTAAGTTGTTTTTGAGTACGGTTAAGTTGTTTTCGAGAAAAACGAAAATTACATATTCCATCCGCACAAGTCACTTCCAGAATGACCCAACCTAAAAATAATCTATATCTCGGAAACTATGAGTGCTAGGTAGACACAACCAGTATAGAATTGTAGATATTATTATTGGCTTTCAAATGAATCAATCCGATTACAAATCGCTTAAGTCGTTTCCGAGAAAAACGAAAATTACATATTCCATCCATTCCAAGTCACTTCCAGAATGACCCAACCTAAAAATAATCTATATCTCGGAAACGGTTAGAGCTAGGTAGATAAAACCAGTATGGAATTGTAGGTATTATTATTGGCTTTCAAATGAATCAATCCGATTGCAAATCGGTTAAATTGTTTTCGAGAAAAACGAAAATTACATATTCCATCCGCACAAGTCACTTCCAGAATGACCCAACATAAAATTATTCTATATCTCAGAAACTGTGAGTGCTAGGTAGACAAAACCAGTATGGAATTGTAGATATTATTATTGGCTTTCAAATGAATCAATCCGATTGCAAATTGGTTAAGTCGTTTCCGAGAAAAACGAAAATTACATATTCCATCCGCACAAGTCACTTCCAGAATGACCCAACCTAAAAATAATCTATATCTCGGAAACTGTGAGTGCTAGGTAGACAAAACCAGTATGGAATTGTAGATATTATTATTGGCTTTCAAATGAATCAATCCGATTGCAAATCGGATAAGTTGTTTTCGAGAAAAACGAAAATTACATATTCCATCCGCACAAGTCACTTCCAGAATGACCCAACCTAAAAATAATATATATCTCGGAAACTATGAGTGCTAGGTAGACAAAACCAGTATGGAATTGTAGATATTATTATTGGCTTTCAAATGAATCAATCCGATTACAAAGCGCTTAAGTCGTTTCCGAGAAAAACGAAAATTACATATTCCATCCGCACAATTCACTTCCAGAATGACCCAACCTAAAATAATCTATATCTCGGAAACTATGAGTGCTAGGTAGACAAAACCAGTATGGAATTGTAGATATTATTATTGGCTTTCAAATGAATCAATCCGATTACAAATCGCTTAAGTCGTTTCCGAGAAAAACGAAAATTACATATTCCATCCGCACAAGTCACTTCCAGAATGACCCAACATAAAATTATTCTATATCTCGGAAACTGTGAGTGCTAGGTAGACAAAACCAGTATGGAATTGTAGATATTATTATTGGCTTTCAAATGAATCAATCCGATTGCAAATCGGTTAAATTGTTTTCGAGAAAAACGAAAATTACTTATTCCATCCGCACAAGTCACTTCCAGAATGACCCAACCTAAAAATAATCTATATCTCGGAAACGGTAAGAGTTAGGTAGACAAAACCAGTATGGAATTGTAGATATTATTATTGGCTTTCAAATGAATCAATCCGATTACAAATCGCTTAAGTCGTTTCCGAGAAAAACGAAAATTACATATTCCATCCGCACAAGTCACTTCCAGAATGACCCAACCTAAAAATAATCTATATCTCGGAAACGGTTAGAGCCAGTATGGAATTGTAGATATTATTATTGGCTTTCAAATGAATCAATCCGATTGCAAATTGGTTAAGTCGTTTCCGAGAAAAACGAAAATTACATATTCCATCCGCACAAGTCACTTCCAGAATGAACCAGCATAAAATTATTCTATATCTCGGAAACTGTGAGTGCTAGGTAGACAAAACCAGTATGGAATTGTAGATATTATTATTGGCTTTCAAATGAATCAATCCGATTGCAAATCGGTTAAGTTGTTTTCGAGAAAAACGAAAATTACATATTCCATCCGCACAAGTCACTTCCAGAATGACCCAACCTAAAAATAATCTATATCTCGGAAACTATGAGTGCTAGGTAGACAAAACCAGTATGGAATTGTAGATATTATTATTGGCTTTCAAATGAATCAATCCGATTACAAATCGCTTAAGTCGTTTCCGAGAAAAACGAAAATTACATATTCCATCCGCGCAAGTCACTTCCAGAATGACCCAACCTAAAAATAATCTATATCTCGGAAACGGTTAGAGCTAGGTAGATAAAACCAGTATGGAATTGTAGATATTATTATTGGCTTTCAAATGAATCAATCCGATTGCAAAACTGTCAGTGTTATGTAGACAAATCCAGTATGGAATTGTAGATATTATTATTGGCTTTCAAATGAATCAATCCGATTGCAAATCGGTTAAGTTGTTTTCGAGAAAAACGAAAATTACATATTCCATCCGCACAAGTCACTTCCAGAATGAACCAGCATAAAATTATTCTATATCTCGGAAACTGTGAGTGCTAGGTAGACAAAACCAGTATGGAATTGTAGATATTATTATTGGCTTTCAAATGAATCAATCCGATTGCAAATTGGTTAAGTCGTTTCCGAGAAAAACGAAAATTACATATTCCATCCGCACAAGTCACTTCCAGAATGACCCAACCTAAAAATAATCTATATCTCGGAAACTGTGAGTGCTAGGTAGACAAAACCAATATGGAATTGTAGATATTATTATTGGCTTTCAAATGAATCAATCCGATTGCAAATCGGTTAAGTTGTTTTCGAGAAAAACGAAAATTACATATTCCATCCGCACAAGTCACTTCCAGAATGACCCAACCTAAAAATAATCTATATCTCGGAAACTATGAGTGCTAGGTAGAAAAAACCAGTATGGAATTGTAGATATTATTATTGGCTTTCAAATGAATCAATCCGATTACAAATCGCTTAAGTCGTTTTCGAGAAATTTTGAGTTTGTCGACCGACATAGATGTTTGGGTGTTATTGTTGACACTGAGTTATCTTTTAGGTACCATATTGATGCCTTGTCAGGGAAGGTTTGGTCTCGCCTTCGTAAAATGTATTCTTCTATTGTTTACCTACCTTTCAAGGTGAGAAAGCTTCTGGCTAATTCTCTGTTAATGTCTCAGATACTTTACGGTTTGGAGGTTTTTTCAGGTACTATTCAGGCTAACTTTACAAAATTGAGGCGAATTGTAAATTCCGTTGTGCGGTTTGTCTACAATGTCCGAAGACGAGATCGTATATCTTGCTTCGTAAAACGTTTTCTTAATTGCTCATTTAAAAGGTTTGTTGAGTGTAGGAATTTACTACTTTTTCATAACGCTTTTGCTAATATTAGACCTGTTCCTCTAAGGAGGATTTTTGTATTCTCTCGGTCTACTAGAAACCCGCAATTATTTATTCCTAGAATTAGAAGAAACATATATGCGAGATCATATGCTGTTAGAGTAGCAAGATGCTGGAACCGACTGCCTCATGAATTACGCATCTTTTCCCATTCCAACAACGTTTTCCGTTTAAAACTTTTTGATTTTTATAACTCTTTTGCTGATGGTTAATTTTTTTCTCCTTGTTCTATTCTTACATCGGATTTTCAAAGCTGCACTATTTTTAAAAATAGCTGCGCTTTTTTTAATTCTTGTGCACTTTGTTGGACCACTTTCTATTTATCGCTCTCTTCCATTTGGATTTCTTTTATATTCTTTATTTTTAATGGCTGGGGAGCCAAATATTAGGTAAATATAATAAAGTACCTTTAAGTTGTTTTTGAGTTCGGTTAAGTTGTTTTCGAGAAAAACGAAAATTACATATTCCATCCGCACAAGTCACTTCCAGAATGACCCAACCTAAAAATAATCTATATCTCGGAAACTATGAGTGCTAGGTAGACACAACCAGTATAGAATTGTAGATATTATTATTGGCTTTCAAATGAATCAATCCGATTACAAATCGCTTAAGTCGTTTCCGAGAAAAACGAAAATTACATATTCCATCCATTCCAAGTCACTTCCAGAATGACCCAACCTAAAAATAATCTATATCTCGGAAACGGTTAGAGCTAGGTAGATAAAACCAGTATGGAATTGTAGATATTATTATTGGCTTTCAAATGAATCAATCCGATTGCAAATCGGTTAAATTGTTTTCGAGAAAAACGAAAATTACATATTCCATCCGCACAAGTCACTTCCAGAATGACCCAACATAAAATTATTCTATATCTCGGAAACTGTGAGTGCTAGGTAGACAAAACCAGTATGGAATTGTAGATATTATTATTGGCTTTCAAATGAATCAATCCGATTGCAAATTGGTTAAGTCGTTTCCGAGAAAAACGAAAATTACATATTCCATCCGCACAAGTCACTTCCAGAATGACCCAACCTAAAAATAATCTATATCTCGTAAACTGTGAGTGCTAGGTAGACAAAACCAGTATGGAATTGTAGATATTATTATTGGCTTTCAAATGAATCAATCCGATTGCAAATCGGATAAGTTGTTTTCGAGAAAAACGAAAATTACATATTCCATCCGCACAAGTCACTTCCAGAATGACCCAACCTAAAAATAATATATATCTCGGAAACTATGAGTGCTAGGTAGACAAAACCAGTATGGAATTGTAGATATTATTATTGGCTTTCAAATGAATCAATCCGATTACAAAGCGCTTAAGTCGTTTCCGAGAAAAACGAAAATTACATATTCCATCCGCACAATTCACTTCCAGAATGACCCAACCTAAAATAATCTATATCTCGGAAACTATGAGTGCTAGGTAGACAAAACCAGTATGGAATTGTAGATATTATTATTGGCTTTCAAATGAATCAATCCGATTACAAATCGCTTAAGTCGTTTCCGAGAAAAACGAAAATTACATATTCCATCCGCACAAGTCACTTCCAGAATGACCCAACATAAAATTATTCTATATCTCGGAAACTGTGAGTGCTAGGTAGACAAAACCAGTATGGAATTGTATATATTATTATTGGCTTTCAAATGAATCAATCCGATTGCAAATCGGTTAAATTGTTTTCGAGAAAAACGAAAATTACATATTCCATCCGCACAAGTCACTTCCAGAATGACCCAACCTAAAAATAATCTATATCTCGGAAACGGTAAGAGTTAGGTAGACAAAACCAGTATGGAATTGTAGATATTATTATTGGCTTTCAAATGAATCAATCCGATTACAAATCGCTTAAGTCGTTTCCGAGAAAAACGAAAATTACATATTCCATCCGCACAAGTCACTTCCAGAATGACCCAACCTAAAAATAATCTATATCTCGGAAACGGTTAGAGCCAGTATGGAATTGTAGATATTATTATTGGCTTTCAAATGAATCAATCCGATTGCAAATTGGTTAAGTCGTTTCCGAGAAAAACGAAAATTACATATTCCATCCGCACAAGTCACTTCCAGAATGAACCAGCATAAAATTATTCTATATCTCGGAAACTGTGAGTGCTAGGTAGACAAAACCAGTATGGAATTGTAGATATTATTATTGGCTTTCAAATGAATCAATCCGATTGCAAATCGGTTAAGTTGTTTTCGAGAAAAACGAAAATTACATATTCCATCCGCACAAGTCACTTCCAGAATGACCCAACCTAAAACTAATCTATATCTCGGAAACTATGAGTGCTAGGTAGACAAAACCAGTATGGAATTGTAGATATTATTATTGGCTTTCAAATGAATCAATCCGATTACAAATCGCTTAAGTCGTTTCCGAGAAAAACGAAAATTACATATTCCATCCGCACAAGTCACTTCCAGAATGACCCAACCTAAAAATAATCTATATCTCGGAAACTATGAGTGCTAGGTAGATAAAACCAGTATGGAATTGTAGATATTATTATTGGCTTTCAAATGAATCAATCCGATTGCAAAACTGTCAGTGTTATGTAGACAAATCCAGTATGGAATTGTAGATATTATTATTGGCTTTCAAATGAATCAATCCGATTGCAAATCGGTTAAGTTGTTTTCGAGAAAAACGAAAATTACATATTCCATCCGCACAAGTCACTTCCAGAATGAACCAGCATAAAATTATTCTATATCTCGGAAACTGTGAGTGCTAGGTAGACAAAACCAGTATGGAATTGTAGATATTATTATTGGCTTTCAAATGAATCAATCCGATTGCAAATTGGTTAAGTCGTTTCCGAGAAAAACGAAAATTACATATTCCATCCGCACAAGTCACTTCCAGAATGACCCAACCTAAAAATAATCTATATCTCGGAAACTGTGAGTGCTAGGTAGACAAAACCAATATGGAATTGTAGATATTATTATTGGCTTTCAAATGAATCAATCCGATTGCAAATCGGTTAAGTTGTTTTCGAGAAAAACGAAAATTACATATTCCATCCGCACAAGTCACTTCCAGAATGACCCAACCTAAAAATAATCTATATCTCGGAAACTATGAGTGCTAGGTAGAAAAAACCAGTATGGAATTGTAGATATTATTATTGGCTTTCAAATGAATCAATCCGATTACAAATCGCTTAAGTCGTTTTCGAGAAATTTTGAGTTTGTCGACCGACATAGATGTTTGGGTGTTATTGTTGACACTGAGTTATCTTTTAGGTACCATATTGATGCCTTATCAGGGAAGGTTTGGTCTCGCCTTCGTAAAATGTATTCTTCTATTGTTTACCTACCTTTCAAGGTGAGAAAGCTTCTGGCTAATTCTCTGTTAATGTCTCAGATACTTTACGGTTTGGAGGTTTTTTCAGGTACTATTCAGGCTAACTTTACAAAATTGAGGCGAATTGTAAATTCCGTTGTGCGGTTTGTCTACAATGTCCGAAGACGAGATCGTATATCTTGCTTCGTAAAACGTTTTCTTAATTGCTCATTTAAAAGGTTTGTTGAGTGTAGGAATTTACTACTTTTTCATAACGCTTTTGCTAATATTAGACCTGTTCCTCTAAGGAGGATTTTTGTATTCTCTCGGTCTACTAGAAACCCGCAATTATTTATTCCTAGAATTAGAAGAAACATATATGCGAGATCATATGCTGTTAGAGTAGCAAGATGCTGGAACCGACTGCCTCATGAATTACGCATCTTTTCCCATTCCAACAACGTTTTCCGTTTAAAACTTTTTGATTTTTATAACTCTTTTGCTGATGGTTAATTTTTTTCTCCTTGTTCTATTCTTACATCGGATTTTCAAAGCAGCACTATTTTTAAAAATAGCTGCGCTTTTTTTAATTCTTGTGCACTTTGTTGGACCACTTTCTATTTATCGCTCTCTTCCATTTGGATTTCTTTTATATTCTTTATTTTTAATGGCTGGGGAGCCAAATATTAGGTAAATATAATAAAGTACCTTTAAGTTGTTTTTGAGTACGGTTAAGTTGTTTTCGAGAAAAACGAAAATTACATATTCCATCCGCACAAGTCACTTCCAGAATGACCCAACCTAAAAATAATCTATATCTCGGAAACTATGAGTGCTAGGTAGACACAACCAGTATAGAATTGTAGATATTATTATTGGCTTTCAAATGAATCAATCCGATTACAAATCGCTTAAGTCGTTTCCGAGAAAAACGAAAATTACATATTCCATCCGCACAAGTCACTTCCAGAATGACACAACATAAAATTATTCTATATCTCGGAAACTGTGAGTGTTATGTAGACAAATCCAGTATGGAATTGTAGATATTATTATTGGCTTTCAAATGAATCAATCCGATTGCAAATCGGTTAAGTTGTTTTCGAGAAAAACGAAAATTACATATTCCATCCGCACAAGTCATTTCCAGAATGACCCAACATAAAATTATTCTATATCTCGGAAACTGTGAGTGCTAGGTAGACAAAACCAGTATGGAATTGTAGATATTATTATTGGCTTTTAAATGAATCAATCCGATTGCAAATCGGTTAAGTTGTTTTCGAGAAAAACGAAAATTACATATTCCATCCGCACAAGTCACTTCCAGAATGACCCAACCTAAAAATAATCTGTATCTCGGAAACTATGAGTGCTAGGTAGACAAAACCAGTATGGAATTGTAGATATTATTATTGGCTTTCAAATGAATCAATCCGATTACAAATCGGTTAAGTTGTTTTCGAGAAAAACGAAAATTACATATTCCATCCGCACAAGTCATTTCCAGAATGACCCAACATAAAATTATTCTATATCTCGGAAACTGTGAGTGCTAGGTAGACAAAACCAGTATGGAATTGTAGATATTATTATTGGCTTTTAAATGAATCAATCCGATTGCAAATCGGTTAATTTGTTTTCGAGAAAAACGAAAATTACATATTCCATCCGCACAAGTCACTTCCAGAATGACCCAACATAAAATTATTCTATATCTCGGAAACTGTGAGTGCTAGGTAGACAAAACCAGTATGGAATTGTAGATATTATTATTGGCTTTCAAATGAATCAATCCGATTGCAAATCGGATAAGTTGTTTTCGAGAAAAACGAAAATTACATATTCCATCCGCACAAGTCACTTCCAGAATGACCCAACCTAAAAATAATATATATCTCGGAAACTATGAGTGCTAGGTAGACAAAACCAGTATGGAATTGTAGATATTATTATTGGCTTTCAAATGAATCAATCCGATTACAAAGCGCTTAAGTCGTTTCCGAGAAAAACGAAAATTACATATTCCATCCGCACAATTCACTTCCAGAATGACCCATCCTAAAATAATCTATATCTCGGAAACTATGAGTGCTAGGTAGACAAAACCAGTATGGAATTGTAGATATTATTATTGGCTTTCAAATGAATCAATCCGATTACAAATCGCTTAAGTCGTTTCCGAGAAAAACGAAAATTACATATTCCATCCGCACAAGTCACTTCCAGAATGACCCAACATAAAATTATTCTATATCTCGGAAACTGTGAGTGCTAGGTAGACAAAACCAGTATGGAATTGTAGATATTATTATTGGCTTTCAAATGAATCAATCCGATTGCAAATCGGTTAAATTGTTTTCGAGAAAAACGAAAATTACATATTCCATCCGCACAAGTCACTTCCAGAATGACCCAACCTAAAAATAATCTATATCTCGGAAACGGTAAGAGTTAGGTAGACAAAACCAGTATGGAATTGTAGATATTATTATTGGCTTTCAAATGAATCAATCCGATTACAAATCGCTTAAGTCGTTTCCGAGAAAAACGAAAATTACATATTCCATCCGCACAAGTCACTTCCAGAATGACCCAACCTAAAAATAATCTATATCTCGGAAACGGTTAGAGCTAGGTAGATAAAACCAGTATGGAATTGTAGATATTATTATTGGCTTTCAAATGAATCAATCCGATTGCAAATTGGTTAAGTCGTTTCCGAGAAAAACGAAAATTACATATTCCATCCGCACAAGTCACTTCCAGAATGACCCAACCTAAAAATAATCTATATCTCGGAAACTATGAGTGCTAGGTAGACAAAACCAGTATGGAATTGTAGATATTATTATTGGCTTTCAAATGAATCAATCCGATTACAAATCGCTTAAGTCGTTTCCGAGAAAAACGAAAATTACATATTCCATCCGCGCAAGTCACTTCCAGAATGACCCAACCTAAAAATAATCTATATCTCGGAAACGGTTAAAGCTAGGTAGATAAAACCAGTATGGAATTGTAGATATTATTATTGGCTTTCAAATGAATCAATCCGATTGCAAAACTGTCAGTGTTATGTAGACAAATCCAGTATGGAATTGTAGATATTATTATTGGCTTTCAAATGAATCAATCCGATTGCAAATCGGTTAAGTTGTTTTCGAGAAAAACGAAAAGTACATATTCCATCCGCACAAGTCACTTCCAGAATGAACCAACATAAAATTATTCTATATCTCGGAAACTGTGAGTGCTAGGTAGACAAAACCAGTATGGAATTGTAGATATTATTATTGGCTTTCAAATGAATCAATCCGATTGCAAATTGGTTAAGTCGTTTCCGAGAAAAACGAAAATTACATATTCCATCCGCACAAGTCACTTCCAGAATGACCCAACCTAAAAATAATCTATATCTCGGAAACTGTGAGTGCTAGGTAGACAAAACCAATATGGAATTGTAGATATTATTATTGGCTTTCAAATGAATCAATCCGATTGCAAATCGGTTAAGTTGTTTTCGAGAAAAACGAAAATTACATATTCCATCCGCACAAGTCACTTCCAGAATGACCCAACCTAAAAATAATCTGTATCTCGGAAACTATGAGTGCTAGGTAGACAAAACCAGTATGGAATTGTAGATATTATTATTGGCTTTCAAATGAATCAATCCGATTACAAATCGGTTAAGTTGTTTTCGAGAAAAACGAAAATTACATATTCCATCCGCACAAGTCATTTCCAGAATGACCCAACATAAAATTATTCTATATCTCGGAAACTGTGAGTGCTAGGTAGACGAAACCAGTATGGAATTGTAGATATTATTATTGGCTTTTAAATGAATCAATCCGATTGCAAATCGGTTAAGTTGTTTTCGAGAAAAACGAAAATTACATATTCCATCCGCACAAGTCACTTCCAGAATGACCCAACATAAAATTATTCTATATCTCGGAAACTGTGAGTGCTAGGTAGACAAAACCAGTATGGAATTGTAGATATTATTATTGGCTTTCAAATGAATCAATCCGATTGCAAATCGGATAAGTTGTTTTCGAGAAAAACGAAAATTACATATTCCATCCGCACAAGTCACTTCCAGAATGACCCAACCTAAAAATAATATATATCTCGGAAACTATGAGTGCTAGGTAGACAAAACCAGTATGGAATTGTAGATATTATTATTGGCTTTCAAATGAATCAATCCGATTACAAAGCGCTTAAGTCGTTTCCGAGAAAAACGAAAATTACATATTCCATCCGCACAATTCACTTCCAGAATGACCCAACCTAACATAATCTATATCTCGGAAACTATGAGTGCTAGGTAGACAAAACCAGTATGGAATTGTAGATATTATTATTGGCTTTCAAATGAATCAATCCGATTACAAATCGCTTAAGTCGTTTCCGAGAAAAACGAAAATTACATATTCCATCCGCACAAGTCACTTCCAGAATGACCCAACATAAAATTATTCTATATCTCGGAAACTGTGAGTGCTAGGTAGACAAAACCAGTATGGAATTGTAGATATTATTATTGGCTTTCAAATGAATCAATCCGATTGCAAATCGGTTAAATTGTTTTCGAGAAAAACGAAAATTACATATTCCATCCGCACAAGTCACTTCCAGAATGACCCAACCTAAAAATAATCTATATCTCGGAAACGGTAAGAGTTAGGTAGACAAAACCAGTATGGAATTGTAGATATTATTATTGGCTTTCAAATGAATCAATCCGATTACAAATCGCTTAAGTCGTTTCCGAGAAAAACGAAAATTACATATTCCATCCGCACAAGTCACTTCCAGAATGACCCAACCTAAAAATAATCTATATCTCGGAAACGGTTAGAGCTAGGTAGATAAAACCAGTATGGAATTGTAGATATTATTATTGGCTTTCAAATGAATCAATCCGATTGCAAATTGGTTAAGTCGTTTCCGAGAAAAACGAAAATTATATATTCCATCCGCACAAGTCACTTCCAGAATGAACCAGCATAAAATTATTCTATATCTCGGAAACTGTGAGTGCTAGGTAGACAAAACCAGTATGGAATTGTAGATATTATTATTGGCTTTCAAATGAATCAATCCGATTGCAAATCGGTTAAGTTGTTTTCGAGAAAAACGAAAATTACATATTCCATCCGCACAAGTCACTTCCAGAATGACCCAACCTAAAACTAATCTATATCTCGGAAACTATGAGTGCTAGGTAGACAAAACCAGTATGGAATTGTAGATATTATTATTGGCTTTCAAATGAATCAATCCGATTACAAATCGCTTAAGTCGTTTCCGAGAAAAACGAAAATTACATATTCCATCCGCGCAAGTCACTTCCAGAATGACCCAACCTAAAAATAATCTATATCTCGGAAACGGTTAAAGCTAGGTAGATAAAACCAGTATGGAATTGTAGATATTATTATTGGCTTTCAAATGAATCAATCCGATTGCAAAACTGTCAGTGTTATGTAGACAAATCCAGTATGGAATTGTAGATATTATTATTGGCTTTCAAATGAATCAATCCGATTGCAAATCGGTTAAGTTGTTTTCGAGAAAAACGAAAAGTACATATTCCATCCGCACAAGTCACTTCCAGAATGAACCAACATAAAATTATTCTATATCTCGGAAACTGTGAGTGCTAGGTAGACAAAACCAGTATGGAATTGTAGATATTATTATTGGCTTTCAAATGAATCAATCCGATTGCAAATTGGTTAAGTCGTTTCCGAGAAAAACGAAAATTACATATTCCATCCGCACAAGTCACTTCCAGAATGACCCAACCTAAAAATAATCTATATCTCGGAAACTGTGAGTGCTAGGTAGACAAAACCAATATGGAATTGTAGATATTATTATTGGCTTTCAAATGAATCAATCCGATTGCAAATCGGTTAAGTTGTTTTCGAGAAAAACGAAAATTACATATTCCATCCGCACAAGTCACTTCCAGAATGACCCAACCTAAAAATAATCTGTATCTCGGAAACTATGAGTGCTAGGTAGACAAAACCAGTATGGAATTGTAGATATTATTATTGGCTTTCAAATGAATCAATCCGATTACAAATCGGTTAAGTTGTTTTCGAGAAAAACGAAAATTACATATTCCATCCGCACAAGTCATTTCCAGAATGACCCAACATAAAATTATTCTATATCTCGGAAACTGTGAGTGCTAGGTAGACGAAACCAGTATGGAATTGTAGATATTATTATTGGCTTTTAAATGAATCAATCCGATTGCAAATCGGTTAAGTTGTTTTCGAGAAAAACGAAAATTACATATTCCATCCGCACAAGTCACTTCCAGAATGACCCAACATAAAATTATTCTATATCTCGGAAACTGTGAGTGCTAGGTAGACAAAACCAGTATGGAATTGTAGATATTATTATTGGCTTTCAAATGAATCAATCCGATTGCAAATCGGATAAGTTGTTTTCGAGAAAAACGAAAATTACATATTCCATCCGCACAAGTCACTTCCAGAATGACCCAACCTAAAAATAATATATATCTCGGAAACTATGAGTGCTAGGTAGACAAAACCAGTATGGAATTGTAGATATTATTATTGGCTTTCAAATGAATCAATCCGATTACAAAGCGCTTAAGTCGTTTCCGAGAAAAACGAAAATTACATATTCCATCCGCACAATTCACTTCCAGAATGACCCAACCTAACATAATCTATATCTCGGAAACTATGAGTGCTAGGTAGACAAAACCAGTATGGAATTGTAGATATTATTATTGGCTTTCAAATGAATCAATCCGATTACAAATCGCTTAAGTCGTTTCCGAGAAAAACGAAAATTACATATTCCATCCGCACAAGTCACTTCCAGAATGACCCAACATAAAATTATTCTATATCTCGGAAACTGTGAGTGCTAGGTAGACAAAACCAGTATGGAATTGTAGATATTATTATTGGCTTTCAAATGAATCAATCCGATTGCAAATCGGTTAAATTGTTTTCGAGAAAAACGAAAATTACATATTCCATCCGCACAAGTCACTTCCAGAATGACCCAACCTAAAAATAATCTATATCTCGGAAACGGTAAGAGTTAGGTAGACAAAACCAGTATGGAATTGTAGATATTATTATTGGCTTTCAAATGAATCAATCCGATTACAAATCGCTTAAGTCGTTTCCGAGAAAAACGAAAATTACATATTCCATCCGCACAAGTCACTTCCAGAATGACCCAACCTAAAAATAATCTATATCTCGGAAACGGTTAGAGCTAGGTAGATAAAACCAGTATGGAATTGTAGATATTATTATTGGCTTTCAAATGAATCAATCCGATTGCAAATTGGTTAAGTCGTTTCCGAGAAAAACGAAAATTATATATTCCATCCGCACAAGTCACTTCCAGAATGAACCAGCATAAAATTATTCTATATCTCGGAAACTGTGAGTGCTAGGTAGACAAAACCAGTATGGAATTGTAGATATTATTATTGGCTTTCAAATGAATCAATCCGATTGCAAATCGGTTAAGTTGTTTTCGAGAAAAACGAAAATTACATATTCCATCCGCACAAGTCACTTCCAGAATGACCCAACCTAAAACTAATCTATATCTCGGAAACTATGAGTGCTAGGTAGACAAAACCAGTATGGAATTGTAGATATTATTATTGGCTTTCAAATGAATCAATCCGATTACAAATCGCTTAAGTCGTTTCCGAGAAAAACGAAAATTACATATTCCATCCGCGCAAGTCACTTCCAGAATGACCCAACCTAAAAATAATCTATATCTCGGAAACGGTTAGAGCTAGGTAGATAAAACCAGTATGGAATTGTAGATATTATTATTGGCTTTCAAATGAATCAATCCGATTGCAAAACTGTCAGTGTTATGTAGACAAATCCAGTATGGAATTGTAGATATTATTATTGGCTTTCAAATGAATCAATCCGATTGCAAATCGGTTAAGTTGTTTTCGAGAAAAACGAAAAGTACATATTCCATCCGCACAAGTCACTTCCAGAATGAACCAACATAAAATTATTCTATATCTCGGAAACTGTGAGTGCTAGGTAGACAAAACCAGTATGGAATTGTAGATATTATTATTGGCTTTCAAATGAATCAATCCGATTGCAAATTGGTTAAGTCGTTTCCGAGAAAAACGAAAATTACATATTCCATCCGCACAAGTCACTTCCAGAATGACCCAACCTAAAAATAATCTATATCTCGGAAACTGTGAGTGCTAGGTAGACAAAACCAATATGGAATTGTAGATATTATTATTGGCTTTCAAATGAATCAATCCGATTGCAAATCGGTTAAGTTGTTTTCGAGAAAAACGAAAATTACATATTCCATCCGCACAAGTCACTTCCAGAATGACCCAACCTAAAAATAATCTATATCTCGGAAACTATGAGTGCTAGGTAGAAAAAACCAGTATGGAATTGTAGATATTATTATTGGCTTTCAAATGAATCAATCCGATTACAAATCGCTTAAGTCGTTTTCGAGAAATTTTGAGTTTGTCGACCGACATAGATGTTTGGGTGTTATTGTTGACACTGAGTTATCTTTTAGGTACCATATTGAAGCCTTGTCAGGGAAGGTTTGGTCTTGCCTTCGTAAAATGTATTCTTCTATTGTTTACCTACCTTTCAAGGTGAGAAAGCTTCTGGCTAATTCTCTGTTAATGTCTCAGATACTTTACGGTTTGGAGGTTTTTTCAGGTACTATTCAGGCTAACTTTACAAAATTGAGGCGAATTGTAAATTCCGTTGTGCGGTTTGTCTACAATGTCCGAAGACGAGATCGTATATCTTGCTTCGTAAAACGTTTTCTTAATTGCTCATTTAAAAGGTTTGTTGAGTGTAGGAATTTACTACTTTTTCATAACGCTTTTGCTAATATTAGACCTGTTCCTCTAAGGAGGATTTTTGTATTCTCTCGGTCTACTAGAAACCCGCAATTATTTATTCCTAGAATTAGAAGAAACATATATGCGAGATCATATGCTGTTAGAGTAGCAAGATGCTGGAACCGACTGCCTCATGAATTACGCATCTTTTCCCATTCCAACAACGTTTTCCGTTTAAAACTTTTTGATTTTTATAACTCTTTTGCTGATGGTTAATATTTTTCTCCTTGTTCTATTCTTACATCGGATTTTCAAAGCTGCACTATTTTTAAAAATAGCTGCGCTTTTTTTAATTCTTGTGCACTTTGTTGGACCACTTTCTATTTATCGCTCTCTTCCATTTGGATTTCTTTTATATTCTTTATTTTTAATGGCTGGGGAGCCAAATATTAGGTAAATATAATAAAGTACCTTTAAGTTGTTTCCGAGTACGGTTAAGTTGTTTTCGAGAAAAACGAAAATTACATATTCCATCCGCACAAGTCACTTCCAGAATGACCCAACCTAAAAATAATCTATATCTCGGAAACTATGAGTGCTAGGTAGACACAACCAGTATAGAATTGTAGATATTATTATTGGCTTTCAAATGAATCAATCCGATTACAAATCGCTTAAGTCGTTTCGGAGAAAAACGAAAATTACATATTCCATCCATTCCAAGTCACTTCCAGAATGACCCAACCTAAAAATAATCTATATCTCGGAAACGGTTAGAGCTAGGTAGATAAAACCAGTATGGAATTGTAGATATTATTATTGGCTTTCAAATGAATCAATCCGATTACAAATTGGTTAAGTCGTTTCCGAGAAAAACGAAAATTACATATTCCATCCGCACAAGTCACTTCCAGAATGACACAACATAAAATTATTCTATATCTCGGAAACTGTGAGTATTATGTAGACAAATCCAGTATGGAATTGTAGATATTATTATTGGCTTTCAAATGAATCAATCCGATTGCAAATCGGTTAAGTTGTTTTCGAGAAAAACGAAAATTACATATTCCATCCGCACAAGTCATTTCCAGAATGACCCAACATAAAATTATTCTATATCTCGGAAACTGTGAGTGCTAGGTAGACAAAACCAGTATGGAATTGTAGATATTATTATTGGCTTTTATATGAATCAATCCGATTGCAAATCGGTTAAGTTGTTTTCGAGAAAAACGAAAATTACATATTCCATCCGCACAAGTCACTTCCAGAATGACCCAACCTAAAAATAATCTATATCTCAGAAACTATGAGTGCTAGGTAGACAAAACCAGTATGGAATTGTAGATATTATTATTGGCTTTCAAATGAATCAATCCGATTACAAATCGCTTAAGTCGTTTCCGAGAAAAACGAAAATTAGATATTCCATCCGCGCAAGTCACTTCCAGAATGACCCAACCTAAAAATAATCTATATCTCGGAAACGGTTAGAGCTAGGTAGATAAAACCAGTATGGAATTGTAGATATTATTATTGGATTTCAAATGAATCAATCCGATTGCAAATCGCTTAAGTCGTTTCCGAGAAAAACGAAAATTACATATTCCATCCGCACAAGTCACTTCCAGAATGACCCAACATAAAATTATTCTATATCTCGGAAACTGTGAGTGTTATGTAGACAAATCCAGTATGGAATTGTAGATATTATTATTGGCTTTCAAATGAATCAATCCGATTGCAAATTGGTTAAGTCGTTTCCGAGAAAAACGAAAATTACATATTCCATCCGCACAAGTCACTTCCAGAATGACCCAACATAAAATTATTCTATATCTCGGAAACTGTGAGTGCTAGGTAGACAAAACCAATATGGAATTGTAGATATTATTATTGGCTTTCAAATGAATAAATCCGATTGCAAATCGATTAAGTTGTTTTCGAGAAAAACGAAAATTACATATTCCATCCGCACAAGTCACTTCCAGAATGACCCAACCTAAAAATAATCTATATCTCGGAAACTATGAGTGCTAGGTAGACAAAACCAGTATGGAATTGTAGATATTATTATTGGCTTTCAAATGAATCAATCCGATTACAAATCGCTTAAGTCGTTTTCGAGAAAAACGAAAATTACATATTCCATCCGCACAAGTCACTTCCAGAATGAACCAACATAAAATTATTCTATATCTCGGAAACTGTGAGTGCTAGGTAGACAAAACCAGTATGGAATTGTAGATATTATTATTGGCTTTCAAATGAATCAATCCGATTGCAAATTGGTTAAGTCGTTTCCGAGAAAAACGAAAATTACATATTCCATCCGCACAAGTCACTTCCAGAATGACCCAACATAAAATTATTCTATATCTCGGAAACTGTGAGTGCTAGGTAGACAAAACCAATATGGAATTGTAGATATTATTATTGGCTTTCAAATGAATCAATCCGATTGCAAATCGGTTAAGTTGTTTTCGAGAAAAACGAAAATTACATATTCCATCCGCACAAGTCACTTCCAGAATGACCCAACCTAAAAATAATCTATATCTCGAAAACTGTGAGTGCTAGTTAGACAAAACCAGTATGGAATTGTTGATATTATTATTAGCTTTCAAATGAATCAATCCGATTGCAAATCGGTTAAGTTGTTTCCGAGAAAAACGAAAATTACATATTCCATCCGCACAAGTCACTTCCAGAATGACCCAACCTAAAAATAATCTATATCTCGGAAACTATGAGTGCTAGGTAGACACAACCAGTATGGAATTGTAGATATTATTATTGGCTTTCAAATGAATCAATCCGATTACAAATCGCTTAAGTCGTTTCCGAGAAAAACGAAAATTACATATTTCATCCGCGCAAGTCACTTCCAGAATGACCCAACCTAAAAATAATCTATATCTCGGAAACGGTTAGAGCTAGGTAGATAAAACCAGTATGGAATTGTAGATATTATTATTGGCTTTCAAATGAATCAATCCGATTGCAAATCGCTTAAGTCGTTTCCGAGAAAAACGAAAATTACATATTCCATCCGCACAAGTCACTTCCAGAATGACCCAACATAAAATTATTCTATATCTCGGAAACTGTGAGTGTTATGTAGACAAATCCAGTATGGAATTGTAGATATTATTATTGGCTTTCAAATGAATCAATCTGATCGCAAATCGGTTAAGTTGTTTTCGAGAAAAACGAAAATTACATATTCCATCCGCACAAGTCACTTCCAGAACGACCCAACATAAAATTATTCTATATCTCGGAAACTATGAGTGCTAGGTAGACAAAACCAGTATGGAATTGTAGATATTATTATTGGCTTTCAAATGAATCAATCCGATTACAAATCGCTTAAGTCGTTTTCGAGAAAAACGAAAATTACATATTCCATCCGCACAAGTCACTTCCAGAATGAACCAACATAAAATTATTCTATATCTCGGAAACTGTGAGTGCTAGGTAGACAAAACCAGTATGGAATTGTAGATATTATTATTGGCTTTCAAATGAATCAATCCGATTGCAAATTGGTTAAGTCGTTTCCGAGAAAAACGAAAATTACATATTCCATCCGCACAAGTCACTTCCAGAATGACCCAACATAAAATTATTCTATATCTCGGAAACTGTGAGTGCTAGGTAGACAAAACCAATATGGAATTGTAGATATTATTATTGGCTTTCAAATGAATAAATCCGATTGCAAATCGATTAAGTTGTTTTCGAGAAAAACGAAAATTACATATTCCATCCGCACAAGTCACTTCCAGAATGAACCAACATAAAATTATTCTATATCTCGGAAACTGTGAGTGCTAGGTAGACAAAACCAGTATGGAATTGTAGATATTATTATTGGCTTTCAAATGAATCAATCCGATTGCAAATTGGTTAAGTCGTTTCCGAGAAAAACGAAAATTACATATTCCATCCGCACAAGTCACTTCCAGAATGACCCAACATAAAATTATTCTATATCTCGGAAACTGTGAGTGCTAGGTAGACAAAACCAATATGGAATTGTAGATATTATTATTGGCTTTCAAATGAATCAATCCGATTGCAAATCGGTTAAGTTGTTTTCGAGAAAAACGAAAATTACATATTCCATCCGCACAAGTCACTTCCAGAATGACCCAACCTAAAAATAATCTATATCTCGAAAACTGTGAGTGCTAGGTAGACAAAACCAGTATGGAATTGTAGATATTATTATTGGCTTTCAAATGAATCAATCCGATTGCAAATCGGTTAAGTTGTTTTCGAGAAAAACGAAAATTACATATTCCATCCGCACAAGTCACTTCCAGAATGACCCAACCTAAAAATAATCTATATCTCGGAAACTATGAGTGCTAGGTAGACACAACCAGTATGGAATTGTAGATATTATTATTGGCTTTCAAATGAATCAATCCGATTACAAATCGCTCAAGTCGTTTCCGAGAAAAACGAAAATTACATATTTCATCCGCGCAAGTCACTTCCAGAATGACCCAACCTAAAAATAATCTATATCTCGGAAACGGTTAGAGCTAGGTAGATAAAACCAGTATGGAATTGTAGATATTATTATTGGCTTTCAAATGAATCAATCCGATTGCAAATCGCTTAAGTCGTTTCCGAGAAAAACGAAAATTACATATTCCATCCGCACAAGTCACTTCCAGAATGACCCAACATAAAATTATTCTATATCTCGGACACTGTGAGTGTTATGTAGACAAATCCAGTATGGAATTGTAGATATTATTATTGGCTTTCAAATGAATCAATCTGATTGCAAATCGGTTAAGTTGTTTTCGAGAAAAACGAAAATTACATATTCCATCCGCACAAGTCACTTCCAGAATGACCCAACATAAAATTATTCTATATCTCGGAAACTATGAGTGCTAGGTAGACAAAACCAGTATGGAATTGTAGATATTATTATTGGCTTTCAAATGAATCAATCCGATTACAAATCGCTTAAGTCGTTTTCGAGAAAAACGAAAATTACATATTCCATCCGCACAAGTCACTTCCAGAATGAACCAACATAAAATTATTCTATATCTCGGAAACTGTGAGTGCTAGGTAGACAAAACCAGTATGGAATTGTAGATATTATTATTGGCTTTCAAATGAATCAATCCGATTGCAAATTGGTTAAGTCGTTTCCGAGAAAAACGAAAATTACATATTCCATCCGCACAAGTCACTTCCAGAATGACCCAACCTAAAATTATTCTATATCTCGGAAACTGTGAGTGCTAGGTAGACAAAACCAATATGGAATTGTAGATATTATTATTGGCTTTCAAATGAATCAATCCGATTGCAAATCGGTTAAGTTGTTTTCGAGAAAAACGAAAATTACATATTCCATCCGCACAAGTCACTTCCAGAATGACCCAACTTAAAAATAATCTATATCTCGGAAACGGTAAGAGTTAGGTAGACAAAACCAGTATGGAATTGTAGATATTATTATTGGCTTTCAAATGAATCAATCCGATTACAAATCGCTTAAGTCGTTTCCGAGAAAAACGAAAATTACATATTCCATTCGCACAAGTCACTTCCAGAATGACCCAACCTAAAAATAATCTATATCTCGAAAACGGTTAGAGCTAGGTAGATAAAACCAGTATGGAATTGCAGATATTATTATTGGCTTTCAAATGAATCAATCCGACTGCAAATCGGTTAAGTTGTTTTCGAGAAAAACGAAAATTACATATTCCATCCGCACAAGTCACTTCCATTAGGTTGAAAATCGGTTAAGTTGTTTTCGAGAAAAACGAAAATTACATATTCCATCCGCACAATTCACTTCCAGAATGACCCAACCTAAAAATAATCTATATCTCGGAAACTATGAGTGCTAGGTAGACAAAACCAGTATGGAATTGTAGATATTATTATTGGCTTTCAAATGAATCAACCCGATTACAAATCGCTTAAGTCGTTTCCGAGAAAAACGAAAATTACATATTCCATCCGCACAAGTCACTTCCATAATTACCCAACCTAAAAATAATCTATATCTCGGAAACTATGAGTGCTAGGTAGACACAACCAGTATGGAATTGTAGATATTATTATTGGCTTTCAAATGAATCAATCCGATTACAAATCGCTTAAGTCGTTTCCGAGAAAAACGAAAATTACATATTCCATCCGCGCAAGTCACTTCCAGAATGACCCAACCTAAAAATAATCTATATCTCGGAAACGGTTAGAGCTAGGTAGATAAAACCAGTATGGAATTGTAGATATTATTATTGGCTTTCAAATGAATCAATCCGATTGCAAATTGGTTAAGTCGTTTCCGAGAAAAACGAAAATTACATATTCCATCCGCACAAGTCACTTCCAGAATGACCCAACATAAAATTATTCTATATCTCGGAAACTGTGAGTGTTATGTAGACAAATCCAGTATGGAATTGTAGATATTATTATTGGCTTTCAAATGAATCAATCTGATTGCAAATCGGTTAAGTTGTTTTCGAGAAAAACGAAAATTACATATTCCATCCGCACAAGTCACTTCCAGAATGACCCAACATAAAATTATTCTATATCTCGGAAACTATGAGTGCTAGGTAGACAAAACCAGTATGGAATTGTAGATATTATTATTGGCTTTCAAATGAATCAATCCGATTACAAATCGCTTAAGTCGTTTTCGAGAAAAACGAAAATTACATATTCCATCCGCACAAGTCACTTCCAGAATGAACCAACATAAAATTATTCTATATCTCGGAAACTGTGAGTGCTAGGTAGACAAAACCAGTATGGAATTGTAGATATTATTATTGGCTTTCAAATGAATCAATCCGATTGCAAATTGGTTAAGTCGTTTCCGAGAAAAACGAAAATTACATATTCCATCCGCACAAGTCACTTCCAGAATGACCCAACATAAAATTATTCTATATCTCGGAAACTGTGAGTGCTAGGTAGACAAAACCAATATGGAATTGTAGATATTATTATTGGCTTTCAAATGAATAAATCCGATTGCAAATCGATTAAGTTGTTTTCGAGAAAAACGAAAATTACATATTCCATCCGCACAAGTCACTTCCAGAATGAACCAACATAAAATTATTCTATATCTCGGAAACTGTGAGTGCTAGGTAGACAAAACCAGTATGGAATTGTAGATATTATTATTGGCTTTCAAATGAATCAATCCGATTGCAAATTGGTTAAGTCGTTTCCGAGAAAAACGAAAATTACATATTCCATCCGCACAAGTCACTTCCAGAATGACCCAACATAAAATTATTCTATATCTCGGAAACTGTGAGTGCTAGGTAGACAAAACCAATATGGAATTGTAGATATTATTATTGGCTTTCAAATGAATCAATCCGATTGCAAATCGGTTAAGTTGTTTTCGAGAAAAACGAAAATTACATATTCCATCCGCACAAGTCACTTCCAGAATGACCCAACCTAAAAATAATCTATATCTCGAAAACTGTGAGCGCTAGGTAGACAAAACCAGTATGGAATTGTAGATATTATTATTGGCTTTCAAATGAATCAATCCGATTGCAAATCGGTTAAGTTGTTTTCGAGAAAAACGAAAATTACATATTCCATCCGCACAAGTCACTTCCAGAATGACCCAACCTAAAAATAATCTATATCTCGGAAACTATGAGTGCTAGGTAGACACAACCAGTATGGAATTGTAGATATTATTATTGGCTTTCAAATGAATCAATCCGATTACAAATCGCTTAAGTCGTTTCCGAGAAAAACGAAAATTACATATTTCATCCGCGCAAGTCACTTCCAGAATGACCCAACCTAAAAATAATCTATATCTCGGAAACGGTTAGAGCTAGGTAGATAAAACCAGTATGGAATTGTAGATATTATTATTGGCTTTCAAATGAATCAATCCGATTGCAAATCGCTTAAGTCGTTTCCGAGAAAAACGAAAATTACATATTCCATCCGCACAAGTCACTTCCAGAATGACCCAACATAAAATTATTCTATATCTCGGAAACTGTGAGTGTTATGTAGACAAATCCAGTATGGAATTGTAGATATTATTATTGGCTTTCAAATGAATCAATCTGATTGCAAATCGGTTAAGTTGTTTTCGAGAAAAACGAAAATTACATATTCCATCCGCACAAGTCACTTCCAGAATGACCCAACATAAAATTATTCTATATCTCGGAAACTATGAGTGCTAGGTAGACAAAACCAGTATGGAATTGTAGATATTATTATTGGCTTTCAAATGAATCAATCCGATTACAAATCGCTTAAGTCGTTTTCGAGAAAAACGAAAATTACATATTCCATCCGCACAAGTCACTTCCAGAATGAACCAACATAAAATTATTCTATATCTCGGAAACTGTGAGTGCTAGGTAGACAAAACCAGTATGGAATTGTAGATATTATTATTGGCTTTCAAATGAATCAATCCGATTGCAAATTGGTTAAGTCGTTTCCGAGAAAAACGAAAATTACATATTCCATCCGCACAAGTCACTTCCAGAATGACCCAACCTAAAATTATTCTATATCTCGGAAACTGTGAGTGCTAGGTAGACAAAACCAATATGGAATTGTAGATATTATTATTGGCTTTCAAATGAATCAATCCGATTGCAAATCGGTTAAGTTGTTTTCGAGAAAAACGAAAATTACATATTCCATCCGCACAAGTCACTTCCAGAATGACCCAACTTAAAAATAATCTATATCTCGGAAACGGTAAGAGTTAGGTAGACAAAACCAGTATGGAATTGTAGATATTATTATTGGCTTTCAAATGAATCAATCCGATTACAAATCGCTTAAGTCGTTTCCGAGAAAAACGAAAATTACATATTCCATCCGCACAAGTCACTTCCAGAATGACCCAACCTAAAAATAATCTATATCTCGAAAACGGTTAGAGCTAGGTAGATAAAACCAGTATGGAATTGCAGATATTATTATTGGCTTTCAAATGAATCAATCCGATTGCAAATCGGTTAAGTTGTTTTCGAGAAAAACGAAAATTACATATTCCATCCGCACAAGTCACTTCCAGAATGACACAACCTAAAAATAATCTATATCTCGAAAACGGTTAGAGCTAGGTAGATAAAACCAGTATGGAATTGCAGATATTATTATTGGCTTTCAAATGAATCAATCCGATTACAAATCGCTTAAGTCGTTTCCGAGAAAAACGAAAATTACATATTCCATCCGCACAAGTCACTTCCAGAATGACCCAACTTAAAAATAATCTATATCTCGGAAACGGTAAGAGTTAGGTAGACAAAACCAGCATGGAATTGTAGATATTATTATTGGCTTTCAAATGAATCAATCCGATTACAAATCGCTTAAGTCGTTTCCGAGAAAAACGAAAATTACATATTCCATCCGCACAAGTCACTTCCAGAATGACCCAACCTAAAAATAATCTATATCTCGAAAACGGTTAGAGCTAGGTAGATAAAACCAGTATGGAATTGCAGATATTATTATTGGCTTTCAAATGAATCAATCCGATTGCAAATTGGTTAAGTCGTTTCCGAGAAAAACGAAAATTACATATTCCATCCGCACAAGTCACTTCCAGAATGACCCAACATAAAATTATTCTATATCTCGGAAACTGTGAGTGCTAGGTAGACAAAACCAATATGGAATTGTAGATATTATTATTGGCTTTCAAATGAATCAATCCGATTGCAAATCGGTTACGTTGTTTTCGAGAAAAACGAAAATTACATATTCCATCCGCACAAGTCACTTCCAGAATGACCCAACCTAAAAATAATCTATATCTCGAAAACTGTGAGTGCTAGGTAGACAAAACCAGTATGGAATTGTAGATATTATTATTGGCTTTCAAATGAATCAATCCGATTGCAAATCGGTTAAGTTGTTTTCGAGAAAAACGAAAATTACATATTCCATCCGCACAAGTCACTTCCAGAATGACCCAACCTAAAAATAATCTATATCTCGGAAACTATGAGTGCTAGGTAGACACAACCAGTATGGAATTGTAGATATTATTATTGGCTTTCAAATGAATCAATCCGATTACAAATCGCTTAAGTCGTTTCCGAGAAAAACGAAAATTACATATTTCATCCGCGCAAGTCACTTCCAGAATGACCCAACCTAAAAATAATCTATATCTCGGAAACGGTTAGAGCTAGGTAGATAAAACCAGTATGGAATTGTAGATATTATTATTGGCTTTCAAATGAATCAATCCGATTGCAAATCACTTAAGTCGTTTCCGAGAAAAACGAAAATTACATATTCCATCCGCACAAGTCACTTCCAGAATGACCCAACATAAAATTATTCTATATCTCGGAAACTGTGAGTGTTATGTAGACAAATCCAGTATGGAATTGTAGATATTATTATTGGCTTTCAAATGAATCAATCTGATTGCAAATCGGTTAAGTTGTTTTCGAGAAAAACGAAAATTACATATTCCATCCGCACAAGTCACTTCCAGAATGACCCAACATAAAATTATTCTATATCTCGGAAACTATGAGTGCTAGGTAGACAAAACCAGTATGGAATTGTAGATATTATTATTGGCTTTCAAATGAATCAATCCGATTACAAATCGCTTAAGTCGTTTTCGAGAAAAACGAAAATTACATATTCCATCCGCACAAGTCACTTCCAGAATGAACCAACATAAAATTATTCTATATCTCGGAAACTGTGAGTGCTAGGTAGACAAAACCAGTATGGAATTGTAGATATTATTATTGGCTTTCAAATGAATCAATCCGATTGCAAATTGGTTAAGTCGTTTCCGAGAAAAACGAAAATTACATATTCCATCCGCACAAGTCACTTCCAGAATGACCCAACCTAAAATTATTCTATATCTCGGAAACTGTGAGTGCTAGGTAGACAAAACCAATATGGAATTGTAGATATTATTATTGGCTTTCAAATGAATCAATCCGATTGCAAATCGGTTAAGTTGTTTTCGAGAAAAACGAAAATTACATATTCCATCCGCACAAGTCACTTCCAGAATGACCCAACTTAAAAATAATCTATATCTCGGAAACGGTAAGAGTTAGGTAGACAAAACCAGTATGGAATTGTAGATATTATTATTGGCTTTCAAATGAATCAATCCGATTACAAATCGCTTAAGTCGTTTCCGAGAAAAACGAAAATTACATATTCCATCCGCACAAGTCACTTCCAGAATGACCCAACCTAAAAATAATCTATATCTCGAAAACGGTTAGAGCTAGGTAGATAAAACCAGTATGGAATTGCAGATATTATTATTGGCTTTCAAATGAATCAATCCGATTGCAAATCGGTTAAGTTGTTTTCGAGAAAAACGAAAATTACATATTCCATCCGCACAAGTCACTTCCATTAGGTTGAAAATCGGTTAAGTTGTTTTCGAGAAAAACGAAAATTACATATTCCATCCGCACAATTCACTTCCAGAATGACCCAACCTAAAAATAATCTATATCTCGGAAACTATGAGTGCTAGGTAGACAAAACCAGTATGGAATTGTAGATATTATTATTGGCTTTCAAATGAATCAACCCGATTACAAATCGCTTAAGTCGTTTCCGAGAAAAACGAAAATTACATATTCCATCCGCACAAGTCACTTCCATAATTACCCAACCTAAAAATAATCTATATCTCGGAAACTATGAGTGCCAGGTAGACAAAACCAGTATGGAATTGTAGATATTATTATTGGCTTTCAAATGAATCAATCCGATTACAAATCGCTTAAGTCGTTTCCGAGAAAAACGAAAATTACATATTCCATCCGCGCAAGTCACTTCCAGAATGACCCAACCTAAAAATAATCTATATCTCGGAAACGGTTAGAGCTAGGTAGATAAAACCAGTATGGAATTGTAGATATTATTATTGGCTTTAAAATGAATCAATCCGATTGCAAATCGGTTAAGTTGTTTTCGAGAAAAACGAAAATTACATATTCCATCCGCACAAGTCACTTCCAGAATGACCCAACATAAAATTATTCTATATCTCGGAAACTGTGAGTGTTATGTAGACAAATCCAGTATGGAATTGTAGATATTATTATTGGCTTTCAAATGAATCAATCTGATTGCAAATCGGTTAAGTTGTTTTCGAGAAAAACGAAAATTACATATTCCATCCGCACAAGTCACTTCCAGAATGACCCAACATAAAATTATTCTATATCTCGGAAACTATGAGTGCTAGGTAGACAAAACCAGTATGGAATTGTAGATATTATTATTGGCTTTCAAATGAATCAATCCGAATACAAATCGCTTAAGTCGTTTCCGAGAAAAACGATCTAAAAATAATCTATATCTCGAAAACGGTTAGAGCTAGGTAGATAAAACCAGTATGGAATTGTAGATATTATTATTGGCTTTCAAATGAATCAATCCGATTGCAAATCGGTTAAGTTGTTTTCGAGAAAAACGAAAATTACATATTCCATCCGCACAAGTCACTTCCATTAGGTTGCAAATCGGTTAAGTTGTTTTCGAGAAAAACGAAAATTAAATATTCCATCCGCACAATTCACTTCCAGAATGACCCAACCTAAAAATAATCTATATCTCGGAAACTGTGAGTGCTAGGTAGACAAAACCAGTATGGAATTGTAGATATTATTATTGGCTTTCAAATGAATCAATCCGATTACAAATCGCTTAAGTCGTTTCCGAGAAAAACGAAAATTACATATTCCATCCGCACAAGTCACTTCCAGAATGACCCAACCTAAAAATAATCTATATCTCGGAAACGGTAAGAGTTAGGTAGACAAAACCAGTATGGAATTGTAGATATTATTATTGGCTTTCAAATGAATCAATCCGATTACAAATCGCTTAAGTCGTTTCCGAGAAAAACGAAAATTACATATTCCATCCGCACAAGTCACTTCCAGAATGACCCAACCTACAAATAATCTATATCTCGAAAACGGTTAGAGCTAGGTAGATAAAACCAGTATGGAATTGTAGATATTATTATTGGCTTTCAAATGAATCAATCCGATTGCAAATCGGTTAAGTTGTTTTCGAGAAAAACGAAAATTACATATTCCGTCCGCACAAGTCACTTCCATTAGGTTGCAAATCGGTTAAGTTGTTTTCGAGAAAAACGAAAATTACATATTCCGTCCGCACAAGTCACTTCCAGAATGACCCAACCTAAAAATAATATATATCTCGGAAACTATGAGTGCTAGGTAGGCAAAACTAGTATGGAATTGTAGATATTATTATTGGCTTTCAAATGAATCAATCCGATTACAAATCGCTTAAGTCGTTTCCGAGAAAAACGAAAATTACATATTCCATCCGCACAATTCACTTCCAGAATGACCCAACATAAAATTATTCTATATCTCGGAAACTGTGAGTGCTAGGTAGACAAAACCAGTATGGAATTGTAGATATTATTATTGGCTTTCAAATGAATCAATCCGATTGCAAATCGGTTAAGTTGTTTTCGAGAAAAACGAAAATTACATATTCCATCCGCACAAGTCACTTCCATTAGGTTGCAAATCGGTTAAGTTGTTTTCGAGAAAAACGAAAATTACATATTCCGTCCGCACAAGTCACTTCCAGAATGACCCAACCTAAAAATAATATATATCTCGGAAACTATGAGTGCTAGGTAGCCAAAACTAGTATGGAATTGTAGATATTATTATTGGCTTTCAAATGAATCAATCCGATTACAAATCGCTTAAGTCGTTTCCGAGAAAAACGAAAATTACATATTCCATCCGCACAAGTCACTTCCAGAATGACGCAACCTAAAAATAATATATATCTCGGAAACTATGAGTGCTAGGTAGACAAAACCGGTATGGAATTGTAGATATTATTATTGGCTTTCAAATGAATCAATCCGATTACAAATCGCTTAAGTCGTTTCCGAGAAAAACGAAAATTACATATTCCATCCGCACAATTCACTTCCAGAATGACCCAACCTAAAAATAATCTATATCTCGTAAACTATGAGTGCTAGGTAGACAAAACCAGTATGGAATTGTAGATATTATTATTGGCTTTCAAATGAATCAATCCGATTACAAATCGCTTAAGTCGTTTCCGAGAAAAACGAAAATTACATATTCCATCCGCACAAGTCACTTCCATTAGGTTGCAAATCGGTTAAGTTGTTTTCGAGAAAAACGAAAATTAAATATTCCATCCGCACAATTCACTTCCAGAATGACCCAACCTAAAAATAATCTATATCTCGGAAACTGTGAGTGCTAGGTAGACAAAACCAGTATGGAATTGTAGATATTATTATTGGCTTTCAAATGAATCAATCCGATTACAAATCGCTTAAGTCGTTTCCGAGAAAAACGAAAATTACATATTCCATCCGCACAAGTCACTTCCAGAATGACCCAACCTAAAAATAATCTATATCTCGGAAACGGTAAGAGTTAGGTAGACAAAACCAGTATGGAATTGTAGATATTATTATTGGCTTTCAAATGAATCAATCCGATTACAAATCGCTTAAGTCGTTTCCGAGAAAAACGAAAATTACATATTCCATCCGCACAAGTCACTTCCAGAATGACCCAACCTAAAAATAATCTATATCTCGAAAACGGTTAGAGCTAGGTAGATAAAACCAGTATGGAATTGTAGATATTATTATTGGCTTTCAAATGAATCAATCCGATTGCAAATCGGTTAAGTTGTTTTCGAGAAAAACGAAAATTACATATTCCGTCCGCACAAGTCACTTCCATTAGGTTGCAAATCGGTTAAGTTGTTTTCGAGAAAAACGAAAATTACATATTCCGTCCGCACAAGTCACTTCCAGAATGACCCAACCTAAAAATAATATATATCTCGGAAACTATGAGTGCTAGGTAGGCAAAACTAGTATGGAATTGTAGATATTATTATTGGCTTTCAAATGAATCAATCCGATTACAAATCGCTTAAGTCGTTTCCGAGAAAAACGAAAATTACATATTCCATCCGCACAATTCACTTCCAGAATGACCCAACATAAAATTATTCTATATCTCGGAAACTGTGAGTGCTAGGTAGACAAAACCAGTATGGAATTGTAGATATTATTATTGGCTTTCAAATGAATCAATCCGATTGCAAATCGGTTAAGTTGTTTTCGAGAAAAACGAAAATTACATATTCCATCCGCACAAGTCACTTCCATTAGGTTGCAAATCGGTTAAGTTGTTTTCGAGAAAAACGAAAATTACATATTCCGTCCGCACAAGTCACTTCCAGAATGACCCAACCTAAAAATAATATATATCTCGGAAACTATGAGTGCTAGGTAGGCAAAACTAGTATGGAATTGTAGATATTATTATTGGCTTTCAAATGAATCAATCCGATTACAAATCGCTTAAGTCGTTTCCGAGAAAAACGAAAATTACATATTCCATCCGCACAAGTCACTTCCAGAATGACGCAACCTAAAAATAATATATATCTCGGAAACTATGAGTGCTAGGTAGACAAAACCGGTATGGAATTGTAGATATTATTATTTGCTTTCAAATGAATCAATCCGATTACAAATCGCTTAAGTCGTTTCCGAGAAAAACGAAAATTACATATTCCATCCGCACAATTCACTTCCAGAATGACCCAACCTAAAAATAATCTATATCTCGTAAACTATGAGTGCTAGGTAGACAAAACCAGTATGGAATTGTAGATATTATTATTGGCTTTCAAATGAATCAATCCGATTACAAATCGCTTAAGTCGTTTCCGAGAAAAACGAAAATTACATATTCCATCCGCACAAGTCACTTCCATAATGACCCAACCTAAAAATAATCTATATCTCGGAAACTATGAGTGCTAGGTAGACAAAACCAGTATGAAATTGTAGATATTATTATTGGCTTTCAAATGAATCAATCCGATTACAAATCGCTTAAGTCGTTTCCGAGAAAAACGAAAATTACATATTCCATCCGCGCAAGTCACTTCCAGAATGACCCAACCTAAAAATAATCTATATCTCGGAAACGGTTAGAGCTAGGTAGATAAAACCAGTATGGAATTGTAGATATTATTATTGGCTTTCAAATGAATCAATCCGATTGCAAATCGGTTAAGTTGTTTTCGAGAAAAACGAAAATTACATATTCCATCCGCACAAGTCACTTCCAGAATGAACCAACATAAAATTATTCTATATCTCGGAAACTGTGAGTGCTAGGTAGACAAAACCAGTATGGAATTGCAGATATTATTATTGACTTTCAAATGAATCAATCCGATTACAAATCGCTTAAGTCGTTTCCGAGAAAAACGAAAATTACATATTCCATCCGCACAAGTCACTTCCAGAATGACCCAACATAAAATTATTCTATATCTCGGAAACTGTGAGTGCTAGGTAGACAAAACCAATATGGAATTGTAGATATTATTTTGGCTTTCAAATGAATCAATCCGATTGCAAATCGGTTAAGTCGTTTCCGAGAAAAACGAAAATTACATATTCCATCCGCACAAGTCACTTCCATTAGGTTGCAAATCGGTTAAGTTGTTTTCGAGAAAAACGAAAATTACATATTCCGTCCGCACAAGTCACTTCCAGAATGACCCAACCTAAAAATAATCTATATCTCGGAAACGGTAAGAGTTAGGTAGACAAAACCAGTATGGAATTGTAGATATTATTATTGGCTTTCAAATGAATCAATCCGATTACAAATCGCTTAAGTCGTTTCCGAGAAAAACGAAAATTACATATTCCATCCGCACAAGTCACTTCCAGAATGACCCAACCTACAAATAATCTATATCTCGAAAACGGTTAGAGCTAGGTAGATAAAACCAGTATGGAATTGTAGATATTATTATTGGCTTTCAAATGAATCAATCCGATTGCAAATCGGTTAAGTTGTTTTCGAGAAAAACGAAAATTACATATTCCATCCGCACAAGTCACTTCCATTAGGTTGCAAATCGGTTAAGTTGTTTTCGAGAAAAACGAAAATTACATATTGCGTCCGCACAAGTCACTTCCAGAATGACCCAACCTAAAAATAATATATATCTCGGAAACTATGAGTGCTAGGTAGGCAAAACTAGTATGGAATTGTAGATATTATTATTGGCTTTCAAATGAATCAATCCGATTACAAATCGCTTAAGTCGTTTCCGAGAAAAACGAAAATTACATATTCCATCCGCACAATTCACTTCCAGAATGACCCAACATAAAATTATTCTATATCTCGGAAACTGTGAGTGCTAGGTAGACAAAACCAGTATGGAATTGTAGATATTATTCTTGGCTTTCAAATGAATCAATCCGATTGCAAATCGGTTAAGTTGTTTTCGAGAAAAACGAAAATTACATATTCCATCCGCACAAGTCACTTCCATTAGGTTGCAAATCGGTTAAGTTGTTTTCGAGAAAAACGAAAATTACATATTCCGTCCGCACAAGTCACTTCCAGAATGACCCAACCTAAAAATAATATATATCTCGGAAACTATGAGTGCTAGGTAGGCAAAACTAGTATGGAATTGTAGATATTATTATTGGCTTTCAAATGAATCAATCCGATTACAAATCGCTTAAGTCGTTTCCGAGAAAAACGAAAATTACATATTCCATCCGCACAAGTCACTTCCAGAATGACGCAACCTAAAAATAATATATATCTCGGAAACTATGAGTGCTAGGTAGACAAAACCGGTATGGAATTGTAGATATTATTATTGGCTTTCAAATGAATCAATCCGATTACAAATCGCTTAAGTCGTTTCCGAGAAAAACGAAAATTACATATTCCATCCGCACAATTCACTTCCAGAATGACCCAACCTAAAAATAATCTATATCTCGTAAACTATGAGTGCTAGGTAGACAAAACCAGTATGGAATTGTAGATATTATTATTGGCTTTCAAATGAATCAATCCGATTACAAATCGCTTAAGTCGTTTTCGAGAAAAACGAAAATTACATATTCCATCCGCACAAGTCACTTCCAGAATGACCCAACATAAAATTATTCTATATCTCGGAAACTATGAGTGCTAGGTAGACAAAACCAGTATGAAATTGTCGATATTATTATTGGCTTTCAAATGAATCAATCCGATTACAAATCGCTTAAGTCGTTTCCGAGAAAAACGAAAATTACATATTCCATCCGCGCAAGTCACTTCCAGAATGACCCAACCTAAAAATAATCTATATCTCGGAAACGGTTACAGCTAGGTAGATAAAACCAGTATTTCAAATGAATCAATCCGATTGCAAATCGCTTAAGTCGTTTCCAAGAAAAACGAAAATTACATATTCCATCCGCACAAGTCACTTCCAGAATGACCCAACATAAAATTATTCTATATCTCGGAAACTGTGAGTGTTATGTAGACAAATCCAGTATGGAATTGTAGATATTATTATTGGCTTTCAAATGAATCAATCCGATTGCAAATCGGTTAAGTTGTTTTCGAGAAAAACGAAAATTACATATTCCATCCGCACAAGTCACTTCCAGAATGAACCAACATAAAATTATTCTATATCTCGGAAACTGTGAGTGCTAGGTAGACAAAACCAGTATGGAATTGCAGATATTATTATTGACTTTCAAATGAATCAATCCGATTACAAATCGCTTAAGTCGTTTCCGAGAAAAACGAAAATTACATATTCCATCCGCACAAGTCACTTCCAGAATGACCCAACATAAAATTATTCTATATCTCGGAAACTGTGAGTGCTAGGTAGACAAAACCAATATGGAATTGTAGATATTATTTTGGCTTTCAAATGAATCAATCCGATTGCAAATCGGTTAAGTTGTTTTCGAGAAAAACGAAAATTACATATTCCATCCGCACAAGTCACTTCCAGAATGACCCAACATAAAATTATTCTATATCTCGGAAACTGTGAGTGCTAGGTAGACAAATCCAGTATGGAATTGTAGATATTATTATTGGCTTTCAAATGAATCAATCCGATTGCAAATCGGTTAAGTTGTTTTCGAGAAAAACGAAAATTACATATTCCATCCGCACAAGTCACTTCCAGAATGAACCAACATAAAATTATTCTATATCTCGGAAACTGTGAGTGCTAGGTAGACAAAACCAGTATGGAATTGCAGATATTATTATTGACTTTCAAATGAATCAATCCGATTACAAATCGCTTAAGTCGTTTCCTAGTGAGGTTTGTTTTACATTAGTACCGTCCTATTTCAGACCAGCGTGTTGGGATATGCAATTTGAATGTATCTCAAACCTGTTTCTATATAATGATGTTGTAAACCCAATTGTAATGGGAGATCTAAATGCCAGAATCGGAGAGTTTAAACAGGAGATTGATGATTCGTTTATTTTAACTTTTCAATCGGGTCTAGAAAGTAGAAATTCAAAAGACAAGATAATCAACCGCCAAGGAAGGCAAGTAATAGAATTCATGACTGATAATAACATGCTAATTCTAAACGGAAGAACTAAAGGAGATGAAGTTGGAAACTTTACTTTTATAAGTACAATTGGAGAATCAGTTATAGATATATGTGGAGTATGTCATGAACTTTTAAATAATGTGGAACTTTTTAAGGTTGATAACAAGGCTTGGTCTGATCATATGCCCATAATAATAAATATAGCAGTCAAAGGAGTTACCCCCAAAACAAAAACCATGAATCTTTTACCAAAAATTCAATGGATGGATAACCGGAAAAGGGAATATCAAGAAAGATTGTCGATTGAGACAAACAAAATTGGAAACATGGAATGTATAAAGTTAAGCGACTTAACGGAAGTGATAAAGGCTTCGGTTGGGAAAGCTGAGCGGCCTTCGAAGAATTATGTCCCGAAACAACAGTGGTATGATTCAAGATGCAACAAAGCACGAGAAAAGTGCTTTAGGTTGTTAAACACATATAGAAAAACTGGTGAGATTGAAGAAAAAAACAAATATTTAGAGGCTCAAAAACATTATAAGATTATTTGTAAAAATAGCCAAGAAAACTATTTTCACTTCCAGAATGAACCAACATAAAATTATTCTATATCTCGGAAACTGTGAGTGCTAGGTAGACAAAACCAGTATGGAATTGCAGATATTATTATTGACTTTCAAATGAATCAATCCGATTACAAATCGCTTAAGTCGTTTCCGAGAAAAACGAAAATTACATATTCCATCCGCACAAGTCACTTCCAGAATGACCCAACATAAAATTATTCTATATCTCGGAAACTGTGAGTGCAAGGTAGACAAAACCAATATGGAATTGTAGATATTATTTTGGCTTTCAAATGAATCAATCCGATTGCAAATCGGTTAAGTTGTTTTCGAGAAAAACGAAAATTACATATTCCATCCGCACAAGTCACTTCCATTAGGTTGCAAATCGGTTAAGTTGTTTTCGAGAAAAACGAAAATTACATATTCCGTCCGCACAAGTCACTTCCAGAATGACCCAACCTAAAAATAATATATATCTCGGAATCTATGAGTGCTAGGTAGGCAAAACCAGTATGGAATTGTAGATATTATTATTGGCTTTCAAATGAATCAATCCGATTACAAATCGCTTAAGTCGTTTCCGAGAAAAACGAAAATTACATATTCCATCCGCACAATTCACTTCCAGAATGACCCAACATAAAATTATTCTATATCTCGGAAACTGTGAGTGCTAGGTAGACAAAACCAGTATGGAATTGTAGATATTATTATTGGCTTTCAAATGAATCAATCCGATTGCAAATCGGTTAAGTTGTTTTCGAGAAAAACGAAAATTACATATTCCATCCGCACAAGTCACTTCCATTAGGTTGCAAATCGGTTAAGTTGTTTTCGAGAAAAACGAAAATTACATATTCCATCCGCACAAGTCACTTCCAGAATGACGCAACCTAAAAATAATATATATCTCGGAAACTATGAGTGCTAGGTAGACAAAACCGGTATGGAATTGTAGATATTATTATTGGCTTTCAAATGAATCAATCCGATTACAAATCGCTTAAGTCGTTTCCGAGAAAAACGAAAATTACATATTCCATCCGCACAATTCACTTCCAGAATGACCCAACCTAAAAATAATCTATATCTCGGAAACTATGAGTGCTAGGTAGACAAAACCAATATGGAATTGTAGATATTATTATTGGCTTCAAATGAATCAATCCGATTACAAATCGCTTAAGTCGTTTCCGAGAAAAACGAAAATTACATATTCCATCCGCACAAGTCACTTCCATTAGGTTGCAAATCGGTTAAGTTGTTTTCGAGAAAAACGAAAATTACATATTCCGTCCGCACAAGTCACTTCCAGAATGACCCAACATAAAATTATTCTATATCTCGGAAACTATGAGTGCTAGGTAGACAAAACCAGTATGGAATTGTAGATATTATTATTGGCTTTCAAATGAATCAATCCGATTACAAATCGCTTAAGTCGTTTTCGAGAAAAAAGAAAATTACATATTCCATCCGCACAAGTCACTTCCAGAATGACCCAACATAAAATTATTCTATATCTCGGAAACTGTGAGTGCTAGGTAGACAAAACCAATATGGAATTGTAGATATTATTTTGGCTTTCAAATGAATCAATCCGATTGCAAATCGGTTAAGTCGTTTCCGAGAAAAACGAAAATTACATATTCCATCCGCACAAGTCACTTCCATTAGGTTGCAAATCGGTTAAGTTGTTTTCGAGAAAAACGAAAATTACATATTCCGTCCGCACAAGTCACTTCCAGAATGACCCAACCTAAAAATAATCTATATCTCGGAAACGGTAAGAGTTAGGTAGACAAAACCAGTATGGAATTGTAGATATTATTATTGGCTTTCAAATCAAATCAATCCGATTACAAATCGCTTAAGTCGTTTCCGAGAAAAACGAAAATTACATATTCCATCCGCACAAGTCACTTCCAGAATGACCCAACCTACAAATAATCTATATCTCGAAAACGGTTAGAGCTAGGTAGATAAAACCAGTATAGAATTGTAGATATTATTATTGGCTTTCAAATGAATCAATCCGATTGCAAATCGGTTAAGTTGTTTTCGAGAAAAACGAAAATTACATATTCCATCCGCACAAGTCACTTCCATTAGGTTGCAAATCGGTTAAGTTGTTTTCGAGAAAAACGAAAATTACATATTCCGTCCGCACAAGTCACTTCCAGAATGACCCAACCTAAAAATAATATATATCTCGGAAACTATGAGTGCTAGGTAGGCAAAACTAGTATGGAATTGTAGATATTATTATTGGCTTTCAAATGAATCAATCCGATTACAAATCGCTTAAGTCGTTTCCGAGAAAAACGAAAATTACATATTCCATCCGCACAATTCACTTCCAGAATGACCCAACATAAAATTATTCTATATCTCGGAAACTGTGAGTGCTAGGTAGACAAAACCAGTATGGAATTGTAGATATTATTATTGGCTTTCAAATGAATCAATCCGATTGCAAATCGGTTAAGTTGTTTTCGAGAAAAACGAAAATTACATATTCCATCCGCACAAGTCACTTCCATTAGGTTGCAAATCGGTTAAGTTGTTTTCGAGAAAAACGAAAATTACATATTCCGTCCGCACAAGTCACTTCCAGAATGACCCAACCTAAAAATAATATATATCTCGGAAACTATGAGTGCTAGGTAGGCAAAACTAGTATGGAATTGTAGATATTATTATTGGCTTTCAAATGAATCAATCCGATTACAAATCGCTTAAGTCGTTTCCGAGAAAAACGAAAATTACATATTCCATCCGCACAAGTCACTTCCAGAATGACGCAACCTAAAAATAATATATATCTCGGAAACTATGAGTGCTAGGTAGACAAAACTGGTATGGAATTGTAGATATTATTATTGGCTTTCAAATGAATCAATCCGATTACAAATCGCTTAAGTCGTTTCCGAGAAAAACGAAAATTACATATTCCATCCGCACAATTCACTTCCAGAATGACCCAACCTAAAAATAATCTATATCTCGTAAACTATGAGTGCTAGGTAGACAAAACCAGTATGGAATTGTAGATATTATTATTGGCTTTCAAATGAATCAATCCGATTACAAATCGCTTAAGTCGTTTTCGAGAAAAACGAAAATTACATATTCCATCCGCACAAGTCACTTCCAGAATGACCCAACATAAAATTATTCTATATCTCGGAAACTATGAGTGCTAGGTAGACAAAACCAGTATGAAATTGTCGATATTATTATTGGCTTTCAAATGAATCAATCCGATTACAAATCGCTTAAGTCGTTTCCGAGAAAAACGAAAATTACATATTCCATCCGCGCAAGTCACTTCCAGAATGACCCAACCTAAAAATAATCTATATCTCGGAAACGGTTAGAGCTAGGTAGATAAAACCAGTATGGAATTGTAGATATTATTATTGGCTTTCAAATGAATCAATCCGATTGCAAATCGCTTAAGTCGTTTCCAAGAAAAACGAAAATTACATATTCCATCCGCACAAGTCACTTCCAGAATGACCCAACATAAAATTATTCTATATCTCGGAAACTGTGAGTGTTATGTAGACAAATCCAGTATGGAATTGTAGATATTATTATTGGCTTTCAAATGAATCAATCCGATTGCAAATCGGTTAAGTTGTTTTCGAGAAAAACGAAAATTACATATTCCATCCGCACAAGTCACTTCCAGAATGAACCAACATAAAATTATTCTATATCTCGGAAACTGTGAGTGCTAGGTAGACAAAACCAGTATGGAATTGCAGATATTATTATTGACTTTCAAATGAATCAATCCGATTACAAATCGCTTAAGTCGTTTCCGAGAAAAACGAAAATTACATATTCCATCCGCACAAGTCACTTCCAGAATGACCCAACATAAAATTATTCTATATCTCGGAAACTGTGAGTGCTAGGTAGACAAAACCAATATGGAATTGTAGATATTATTTTGGCTTTCAAATGAATCAATCCGATTGCAAATCGGTTAAGTTGTTTTCGAGAAAAACGAAAATTACATATTCCATCCGCACAAGTCACTTCCATTAGGTTGCAAATCGGTTAAGTTGTTTTCGAGAAAAACGAAAATTACATATTCCGTCCGCACAAGTCACTTCCAGAATGACCCAACCTAAAAATAATATATATCTCGGAATCTATGAGTGCTAGGTAGGCAAAACCAGTATGGAATTGTAGATATTATTATTGGCTTTCAAATGAATCAATCCGATTACAAATCGCTTAAGTCGTTTCCGAGAAAAACGAAAATTACATATTCCATCCGCACAATTCACTTCCAGAATGACCCAACATAAAATTATTCTATATCTCGGAAACTGTGAGTGCTAGGTAGACAAAACCAGTATGGAATTGTAGATATTATTATTGGCTTTCAAATGAATCAATCCGATTGCAAATCGGTTAAGTTGTTTTCGAGAAAAACGAAAATTACATATTCCATCCACACAAGTCACTTCCATTAGGTTGCAAATCGGTTAAGTTGTTTTCGAGAAAAACGAAAATTACATATTCCATCCGCACAAGTCACTTCCAGAATGACGCAACCTAAAAATAATATATATCTCGGAAACTATGAGTGCTAGGTAGACAAAACCGGTATGGAATTGTAGATATTATTATTGGCTTTCAAATGAATCAATCCGATTACAAATCGCTTAAGTCGTTTCCGAGAAAAACGAAAATTACATATTCCATCCGCACAATTCACTTCCAGAATGACCCAACCTAAAAATAATCTATATCTCGGAAACTATGAGTGCTAGGTAGACAAAACCAATATGGAATTGTAGATATTATTATTGGCTTCAAATGAATCAATCCGATTACAAATCGCTTAAGTCGTTTCCGAGAAAAACGAAAATTACATATTCCATCCGCACAAGTCACTTCCATAATGACCCAACCTAAAAATAATCTATATCTCGGAAACAATGAGTGCTAGGTAGACAAAACCAGTATGGAATTGTAGATATTATTATTGGCTTTCAAATGAATCAATCCGATTACAAATCGCTTAAGTCGTTTCCGAGAAAAACGAAAATTACATATTCCATCCGCGCAAGTCACTTCCAGAATGACCCAACCTAAAAATAATCTATATCTCGGAAACGGTTAGAGCTAGGTAGATAAAACCAGTATGGAATTGTAGATATTATTATTGGCTTTCAAATGAATCAATCCGATTGCAAATCGCTTAAGTCGTTTCCAAGAAAAACGAAAATTACATATTCCATCCGCACAAGTCACTTCCAGAATGACCCAACATAAAATTATTCTATATCTCGGAAACTGTGAGTGTTATGTAGACAAATCCAGTATGGAATTGTAGATATTATTATTGGCTTTCAAATGAATCAATCCGATTGCAAATCGGTTAAGTTGTTTTCGAGAAAAACGAAAATTACATATTCCATCCGCACAAGTCACTTCCAGAATGAACCAACATAAAATTATTCTATATCTCGGAAACTGTGAGTGCTAGGTAGACAAAACCAGTATGGAATTGTAGATATTATTATTGGCTTTCAAATGAATCAATCCGATTGCAAATCGGTTAAGTTGTTTTCGAGAAAAACGAAAATTACATATTCCATCCGCACAAGTCACTTCCAGAATGACCCAACCAAAAATAATCTATATCTCGGAAACTATGAGTGCTAGGTAGACAAAACCAGTATGGAATTGTAGATATTATTATTGGCTTTCAAATGAATCAATCCGATTACAAATCGCTTAAGTCGTTTCCGAGAAAAACGAAAATTAGATATTCCATCCGCGCATGTCACTTCCAGAATGACCCAACCTAAAAATAATCTATATCTCGGAAACGGTTAGAGCTAGGTAGATAAAACCAGTATGGAATTGTAGATATTATTATTGGCTTTCAAATGAATCAATCCGATTGCAAATCGCTTAAGTCGTTTCCGAGAAAAACGAAAATTACATATTCCATCCGCACAAGTCACTTCCAGAATGACCCAACATAAAATTATTCTATATCTCGGAAACTGTGAGTGTTATGTAGACAAATCCAGTATGGAATTGTAGATATTATTATTGGCTTTCAAATGAATCAATCCGATTGCAAATTGGTTAAGTCGTTTCCGAGAAAAACGAAAATTACATATTCCATCCGCACAAGTCACTTCCAGAATGACCCAACATAAAATTATTCTATATCTCGGAAACTGTTAGTGCTAGGTAGACAAAACCAATATGGAATTGTAGATATTATTATTGGCTTTCAAATGAATCAATCCGATTGCAAATCGATTAAGTTGTTTTCGAGAAAAACGAAAATTACATATTCCATCCGCACAAGTCACTTCCAGAATGACCCAACCTAAAAATAATCTATATCTCGGAAACTATGAGTGCTAGGTAAACAAATCCAGTATGGAATTGTAGATATTATTATTGGCTTTCAAATGAATCAATCCGATTACAAATCGCTTAAGTCGTTTTCGAGAAAAACGAAAATTACATATTCCATCCGCACAAGTCACTTCCAGAATGAACCAACATAAAATTATTCTATATCTCGGAAACTGTGAGTGCTAGGTAGACAAAACCAGTATGGAATTGTAGATATTATTATTGGCTTTCAAATGAATCAATCCGATTACAAATCGCTTAAGTCGTTTTCGAGAAAAACGAAAATTACATATTCCATCCGCACAAGTCACTTCCAGAATGAACCAACATAAAATTATTCTATATCTCGGAAACTGTGAGTGCTAGGTAGACAAAACCAGTATGGAATTGTAGATATTATTATTGGCTTTCAAATGAATCAATCCGATTGCAAATTGGTTAAGTCGTTTCCGAGAAAAACGAAAATTACATATTCCATCCGCACAAGTCACTTCCAGAATGACCCAACATAAAATTATTCTATATCTCGGAAACTGTGAGTGCTAGGTAGACAAAACCAATATGGAATTGTAGATATTATTATTGGCTTTCAAATGAATCAATCCGATTGCAAATCGGTTAAGTTGTTTTCGAGAAAAACGAAAATTACATATTCCATCCGCACAAGTCACTTCCAGAATGACCCAACCTAAAAATAATCTATATCTCGGAAACTGTGAGTGCTAGGTAGACAAAACCAGTATGGAATTGTAGATATTATTATTGGCTTTCAAATGAATCAATCCGATTGCAAATCGCTTAAGTCGTTTCCGAGAAAAACGAAAATTACATATTCCATCCGCACAAGTCACTTCCAGAATGACCCAACATAAAATTATTCTATATCTCGGAAACTGTGAGTGTTATGTAGACAAATCCAGTATGGAATTGTAGATATTATTATTGGCTTTCAAATGAATCAATCCGATTGCAAATTGGTTAAGTCGTTTCCGAGAAAAACGAAAATTACATATTCCATCCGCACAAGTCACTTCCAGAATGACCCAACATAAAATTATTCTATATCTCGGAAACTGTTAGTGCTAGGTAGACAAAACCAATATGGAATTGTAGATATTATTATTGGCTTTC
Source organism: Stomoxys calcitrans (assembly GCF_963082655.1). Lineage (NCBI taxonomy): Eukaryota > Metazoa > Arthropoda > Insecta > Diptera > Muscidae > Stomoxys > Stomoxys calcitrans. The sequence continues at coordinate 64,865,241 of NC_081556.1, read as the reverse complement.
AAATGAATCAATCCGATTGCAAATCGATTAAGTTGTTTTCGAGAAAAACGAAAATTACATATTCCATCCGCACAAGTCACTTCCAGAATGACCCAACCTAAAAATAATCTATATCTCGGAAACTATGAGTGCTAGGTAAACAAAACCAGTATGGAATTGTAGATATTATTATTGGCTTTCAAATGAATCAATCCGATTACAAATCGCTTAAGTCGTTTTCGAGAAAAACGAAAATTACATATTCCATCCGCACAAGTCACTTCCAGAATGAACCAACATAAAATTATTCTATATCTCGGAAACTGTGAGTGCTAGGTAGACAAAACCAGTATGGAATTGTAGATATTATTATTGGCTTTCAAATGAATCAATCCGATTACAAATCGCTTAAGTCGTTTTCGAGAAAAACGAAAATTACATATTCCATCCGCACAAATCACTTCCAGAATGACCCAACATAAAATTATTCTATATCTCGGAAACTGTGAGTGCTAGGTAGACAAAACCAATATGGAATTGTAGATATTATTATTGGCTTTCAAATGAATCAATCCGATTGCAAA